>NC_068426.1:35586370-35721370 GCF_023373465.1 Oncorhynchus keta | reverse complement strand
TTCAAGGCCTTACCTTCAAACTCAGTGCATCTTTGCTTGACATCATGGGAAAATCAAAACAATTCAGTCAAGACCAACACCTGGTTCATGCTTGGGAGCAATTTCCAAATGCCTGAAGGTTCCACGTTCATCTGTACAAATAATAGTACGCAAGTATAAACACCATGGGACCATGCAGCCGTCATACCGCTCAGGAAGGAGACGCGTTCCGTCTCCTAGAGATGAATGTACTTTGGTGCAGAAAAGTACAAATCAATCCCAGAACAACAGCAAAGGAACTTGTGAAGATGCTGGACGAAACAGGTACAAAAGTATCTATATCCACAGTAAAACGATTCCTATATCCACATAACCTGAAAGGCCACTCAGCAAGGAAGAAGACACTGCTCCAAAACCGCCATAAAAAAGCTAGACTATGGTTTGCAACTGCACATGGGGGCAAAGATCATACTTTTTGGATAAATGTCCTCTGGTCTGATGAAACAAAAATAGAACTGTTTGGCCATAATGACCATTGTTATGTTTGGAGGCAAAAGGGCGATGCTTGCAAGCCGAAGAATACCATCCCAACTGTGAAGCACGGGGGTGCAGCATCATGTTGTGGGGGTGCTTGGCTGCAGGAGGGACTGGTGCACTTCACAAAATAGATGACATCATGAGGGAGGAAAATGATGTGGATATATTGAAGCAACACCAAGACATCAGTTATAGCTTGGTCACAAATGGGTCTTCCAAATTGACAATGACCCAAGCATACTTACAAAGTTGTTACAAAATGGCTTAAGGACAACAAAGTCAATGTATTGGAGTAGCCATCACAAAGCCCTGACCTCAATCCTATAAAAAATATGCGGGCAGAACTGAAAAAGCGTGTGTGAAGAAGGAGGCCTACAAACCTGACTCAGTTACACCAGCTCTGTCAGGAGGAATGGGCCAAAATGCACTCAACTTATTGTGGGAAGCTTGTGGAAGGCCACCCGAAACATTTGACCCAAGTTAACCAATTTAAAGGCAATGCTACCAAATACTAATTGAGTGTATGTAAACTTCTGAACCCCTGGGAATGTGATGAAAGAAATAAAAGCTGAAATAAATCATTCTCTCTACTATTATTCTTACATTTCACATTCTTAAAATAAAGTGGTGATCCTAACTGACCTAAAACAGGGCATTTTTCCTAGGATTAAACTTTCAACTTCAACTGTCTTAGTGCCCTGCCGTGTCATGTGGAAGGGGAACTTGTTGCCTTACTGCATAGGTGACTTTATAAAGCCGAGGACATCAGTTACTGAGCGCCCATATCCGTACAGGCTAAGGCTGGGTGGCTGGAGAACTGCTCGTAGGTAGCCATGTTGAGGAGCGACACATTTCCTCCTGTGTCTAGCACGAGAGGAATGCAGGAGTCCCCCAAGGTATACAGTACAATGAAAACCCAGCCGGGTTTGAGCCAACAGTGTGAATGACTGTAGGGGGTGTGTCCATGAGGTGTGAGTGTTGGTGCACGGGGAGTTGGAACTGACCTACACCACTTTTCAAAATGGTTTGGTTTCTGACATCGTCTACATGTCTGTCCTCGGGCAGGGCAGTCAGAGGCATGTGAATTGTGTCTATTGGAACCGCAGTTGGCGCACTGTTGACGTGCCTGGGTTCTCATCAACTGCACTGAGGCACTCATGTCCATGTGACAGCTACAGTCTCATCACTGAGACTGCTGTACAGCTTCAACAGCATTGGAAGCATGTGTCTGTGCCTCAGAGATCTTAGTTGCAACGTGAGCTTCTGATTCCACTTGGGAAGTTACGGCTACAGTTTTTACTCAAGTCAGACCATCACATTCAAGGAGAAGCCTCACCCGCACGAGTGAGCTGGAGGTTGCAGGCCCTCAGCGCCGAAACAGTGGAGAAGAGTGACCCGTGTCATCTCAGGGCTAACCATTTCCAGCCCTGTAGCGAACATGTACGACTCAAACAACAACCTCCATCTGTCCCACGGGATTGTTTGTTCGACCCGCGTGAGGCAAGAACTGCTCTGATGTAGGTAGGGACATTGATACTTTCAGCCATCCTCTTTTTGCCAAATGTTCTGTTTAACCCCCAAAAAAACCTGTTGAAGCTGACGTGTACAACTCAACGAGTAGCATCTCAAAATACAGCAGTGATTCCTTTTGATGTTGCACTGACTCCATGCACACTCATTGGACTCTACCCACGAACTCACACACCCTAACACACTACAACACACACACACACACACGCACGCACGCACGCACGCACACACACACACACACACACACACACACACACACACACACACACACACACACACACACACACACACACACACACACACACACACACACACACACACACACACACACACACACAACACACTACAACACACACACACACACACACACACGCACGCACGCACGCACGCACGCACGCACGCACGCACGCACACACACACACACACACACACACACACACACACACACACACACACACACACACACACACACACACACACACACACACACACACACACTAGAAGTCTACACCAGTTGAAAAACAACCACCATCATCACTGTAGCTAACGTTAGGTTTCTAGAAAATAAAAACAATATATTTGCTAGCTATATTTTAAAAGACTTGTTACTGACTTTTGAACACATTTTTGTCAAACATGACAGGCATTTAAACATTTAAAGGCATTTAAACATTTGACATTTAAATTAGCGTTTCAATTAGCCTGTTTAGCCAAATTGCTAACTGACTGGGCTTATTGTTATTCATTATTTTGGTTCTTATTGCTTTTCTGGTGGAGAGGGAGTAAGGTCACTGGAAAGCAACATGCTTCCAGAAAACTGTAGGGCGGCCCTGACCCCAAATTGACTCTTATATAAGAGATGTTATTGTCTTCTCGGGTTTTCAGCTTCCTCTGTGTTGCTCTCTAATCCCCATTTTGTCTCACCTCATTGAAGAAGAGGCTCTGTATGTTTTTACATCCTCTGGGTCTGATATCTGATTGGAAGTTAACTCAAAAGTTATGCTATTGGTCAACAACTCAGATTCTGAATCGATACAGCAAATGGTTATTAACGGGTCTTAGCTTCACTGTCTCTATCTCTTTCTTCGTTCCTGACTTGTGCTTGTGAGATACATACACTCTCTCTCTCTCTCTCTCTCTCTCTCTCTCTCTCTCTCTCTCTCTCTCTCTCTCTCTCTCTCTCTCTCTCTCTCTCTCTCATGAGCTATGGCACAAGCCATGGTTTCGTTGTCTCTCTCTCCCTCTCCGATCATGCCTAGAATAATGCATTGTAATGCTTGTTCATGCTTTGTAACTTAAGTCTATGCCTTGCATAGTGTATCGTTCATTTGGCAAAGTAATTAAAAAACACTTGCATTTAGAATTCTATTCTCAGACCTTGCTATTACTGTAACTCAACTATCATCTCTCGCATGTTGCTAAATCATCTTTACGGAGTCAGATATTCAGTTTAATAGACGCTGATCATATTAATTGCATAGACTTACACGGGTTGCATGTGAGGTACATATAATACATATATAATAAATAGTACCCTACTACACAACCACAGGACCATAGAGGTATTACGGTCAATGCTAATGAACTGGTTATTGGTATTATAAATAGTACCCTACTACACAACCACAGGACCATAGAGGTATTACGGTCAATGCTAATGAACTGGTTATTGGTATTATAAATAGTACCCTACTACACAACCACAGGACCATAGAGGTATTACGGTCAATGCTAATGAACTGGTTATTGGTATTATAAATAGTACCCTACTACACAACCACAGGACCATAGAGGTATTACGGTCCATGCTAATGAACTGGATATTGGTATTATAAATAGTACCCTACTACACAACCACAGGACCATAGAGGTATTACGGTCAATGCTAATGAACTGGTTATTGGTATTATAAATAGTACTCTACTACACAACCACAGGACCATAGAGGTATTACGGTCAATGCTAATGAACTGGTTATTGGTATTATAAATAGTACCCTACTACAGGACCATAGAGGTATTACGGTCAATGCTAATGAACTGGATATTGGTATTCTAAATAGTACCCTACTACAGGACCATAGAGGTATTACGGTCAATGCTAATGAACTGGATAATGGTATTATAAATAGTACTCTACTACACAACCACAGGACCATAGAGGTATTACGGTCAATGCTAATGAACTGGTTATTAGTATTATAAATAGTACCCTACTACAGGACCATAGAGGTATTACGGTCAATGCTAATGAACTGGATATTGGTATTATAAATAGTACTCTACTACACAACCACAGGACCATAGAGGTATTACGGTCAATGCTAATGAACTGGATATTGGTATTATAAATAGTACCCTACTACAGGACCATAGAGGTATTACGGTCAATGCTTATGAACTGGATATTGGTATTATAAATAGTACCCTACTACAGGACCATAGAGGTATTACGGTCAATGCTAATGAACTGGATATTGGTATTATAAATAGTACCCTACTACAGGACCATAGAGGTATTACGGTCAATGCTTATGAACTGGATAATGGTATTATAAATAGTACTCTACTACACAACCACAGGACCATAGAGGTATTACGGTCAATGCTAATGAACTGGATATTGGTATTATAAATAGTACTCTACTAGACAACCACAGGACCATAGAGGTATTACGGTCAATGCTAATGAACTGGATATTGGTATTATAAATAGTACCCTACTACACAACCACAGGACCATAGAGGTATTACGGTCAATGCTTATGAACTGGATATTGGTATTATAAATAGTACCCTACTACAGGACCATAGAGGTATTACGGTCAATGCTAATGAACTGGATAATGGTATTATAAATAATACCCTACTACAGGACCATAGAGGTATTACGGTCAATGCTAATGAACTGGATATTGGTATTATAAATAGTACTCTACTACACAACCACAGGACCATAGAGGTATTACGGTCAATGCTAATGAACTGGATATTGGTATTATAAATAGTACCCTACTACAGGACCATAGAGGTATTACGGTCAATGCTTATGAACTGGATATTGGTATTATAAATAGTACCCTACTACAGGACCATAGAGGTATTACGGTCAATGCTAATTAACTGGATATTGGTATTATAAATAGTACCCTACTACAGGACCATAGAGGTATTACTAATGCTAATTAACTGGATATTGGTATTATAAATAGTACATAGAGGACCATAGAGGTATTACGGTCAATGCTTATGAACTGGATATTGGTATTATAAATAGTACCCTACTACAGGACCATAGAGACGGTCAATGCTACTGGATATTGGTATTATAAATAGTACCCTACTATTAACTGGATATTGGTATTATAAATAGTACCCTACTACAGGACCATAGAGGTATTACGGTCAATGCTAATTAACTGGATATTGGTATTATAAATAGTACCCTACTACAGGACCATAGAGGTATTACGGTCAATGCTTATGAACTGGATAATGGTATTATAAATAGTACTCTACTACACAACCACAGGACCATAGAGGTATTACGGTCAATGCTAATGAACTGGATATTGGTATTATAAATAGTACCCTACTACACAACCACAGGACCATAGAGGTATTACGGTCAATGCTTATGAACTGGATATTGGTATTATAAATAGTACCCTACTACAGGACCATAGAGGTATTACGGTCTATGCTAATGAACTGGATAATGGTATTATAAATAGTACCCTACTACAGGACCATAGAGGTATTACGGTCAATGCTTATGAACTGGATAATGGTATAATAAATAGTACCCTACTACAGGACCATAGAGGTATTACGGTCAATGCTAATGAACTGGCTGTTAATTGCCCATTTATATCAATGACACTTACGGAATGGTTGAAGTGTCCAGCCACATGTGCAATACATGCTAACACGGCTTTGGTGATGAAAGGTACTTCATGTATATATTGTCATGTCCCTATCAGGCCACTGCAGGCTCTGACATGGGCCTGGATCGTGACACATCTGCTTCAGTCTGCCTGACTGAATACTGAGGCCTTCAGTGGTACCTTACCTGACATTCCAGAATGAGTCTCCTTATCTCCATCTTTAACATTTCGACATGTGTTTGTATGCAACCAATCAAATTCATACAAACTGCTACAGATGCAAAAGCTGACTCATATTCACCTTGTCTACTTGTCCCATTCTTGCATCTTGTCTGGAATATATATATATATATATATATATTTTAGTTGGCACACCTGTGTGACGTCTTGCATATACACACATGAATAAAAATGTATTCACCCCGGAGACATGAGACTTAAATTGATTTGAGACCTTACTGAATCATAAGCGCAACATGTCTTGATGGAGAAAGTACGCGTGTTGTTTGTTGTTTTACTTTAACATAGTAGGTAGTAAAGATGTGAAGAAAAGGCTATGAAAAAGATATGGTTTTGTAAGCAACTTAAAACCCAAATCAACATGAGTAGTTTATACAAAGCTTTTGCATTTTGTGGCCATGATAGTTGCATATCTTCATGAAGGAACTGTCTGGTGTTAGCTGACAACAGGATGTCTGTTTTTTTATTTTTTTATTTCGAGTTTTATATATAAATAGTACCAGTCAAAAGTTTAGACACATCTACTCATTCCAGGTGTTTTCTTTATTTTTACTATTTTCTACATTGTATAATAATAATGAAGACATCAAAACTATGAAATAACACATGGAATCATGTAGTAACCAAAAAAGTGTGAAGTAAATCAAAATACATGTTATATTTGGTTATATTTTAGATTCTTCAAAGTACCCTTTGCCTTGATAACAGCTTTGCACACTCTTGGCATTCTCTCAACCAGCTTCACCTGGAATGCTTTTCCAACAGTCTTGAAGGAGTTCCCACATATGCTGAGAAATTATTGGCTGCTTTTTCTTCACTCCAAGGTCCAACTCATCTCAGTTGGTTTGAGGTAGGTAAACACTACAACAGTGACAGAACTGCAAGTGTATTTTTAATTCACACCAGAATATTCATAGTCATAAATGGACTTGTAGTAATTTGAGAAGCATCCAACTGCAGATTATGCGTATTTTTGGGGGGTATCAAATGGTATGTGCACACGCAACCTGTAGACGTGTGTTGGTCTACAGGTTGCCAGATAAGGACTGGAAAATAAGTATTTGGTCAATAACAAAAGTTTATCTCAATAATTTGTTATATACTCTTTGTTGGCAATGACAGAGCCCCAAAGCATGATGTTTCCACCCCCATGCTTCACAGTAGGTATGGTGTTCTTTGGATGCAACTCAGCATTCTTTGTCCTCCAAACACGAGAGATTACACGGGAGATTATCAGTGGTCTTGTATTTCTTCCATTTCCTAATAATTGCTTCCACAGTTGATTTCTTCAAACCAAGCTGCTTACCTATTGCAGATTCAGTCTTCCCATCCTGGTACAATTTTGTTTCTGGTGTCCTTTGACAGCTCTTTGGTCTTGGCCATAGTGGAGTTTGGCGTTTGGACTGTTTGAGGTTGTGGACAGGTGTCTTTTATACTGATAACAAGTTCAAACAGGTTCCATTAATTCAGGTAACGAGTGAAGGACAGAGGAGCCTCTTAAAGAAGAAGTTACAGGTCTGTGAGAGGCAGAAATCTTGACCAAATACTTATTTTCCACCATAATTTGCAAATAAATTCACGAAAAATCCTACAATGTGATTTTCTGGATTTATTTTTCTCATTTTGTCTGTCATAGTTGAAGTGTACCTATGATGAAAATTACAGGCCTCTCTCATCTTTTTAAGTGGGAGAACTTGCACAATTGGTGGCTGACTAAATACTTTTTTGCCCCCCTGTATCTGTTGGAGACAGACTCTATTGAATAATTCTGAAATTAAATAATTCTTGCAAATCATACTGAATTTATTCAAATGTCAAGCTGCAAGTTTGCGACCATTGTTACATTGTTCACACATCCGGATACAGGCTTGAAAAATGTCATTACTCATTTGCGAATCGTACTTGCAAACACGAATCTCAGTGTGCGACCACGAAATACAAAATACAAACTCACAGGTTTCTGTCATCATTACTATCCCACACAGCCCCGCTCAAACAACCATTATGTGGATGTTTGCCAATGCGGGTTGACTCTCAATTTGACTGAATCGAGGCCTCGTAACACCAAGAAATTATTCCACAGTTGAATGAATTCATTATAATTGCTAACTGTTTGGTGACAAAGAACATAGCTTTCTCTTCTCTATCTATCCTCTCCCCTCTGCTCACTCATGTCTCACATTTTACTTTAAAAAACAAGTGAGACAGGAGTCAGTCCGTTGCTCCTTCCATCTCCCTGAGAGGAAGACTTTCCCAGGGGTGAAACTGGAGGGAAACCTTGATTTTCATTCAGGGATGAAATGAGAAACATGTCTCCTTCCCAAGTGTGTGTGTGTGTGTGTGTGCGTGCGTGCGTGCGTGCGTGTGTGTGCGTGTGCGTGTGCGTGTGTGTGTGCGTTTGTGTGTGTGTGCGTTTGTGCGTGTGTGTGTGTGTGTGTGTGCGTTTTTTTTGTATGAATTTTCAACACTCATGCCACAAATGCACAATGCTATAAATGTTAATTGGACGACACAACAAGCATTTCCCTCACTGTTTGTTTTGGTAAACAACATATGGCGAGACAAACAAAAGCAAGGTGGATGGTTGTTTTTTGTAAGGACAGGAATAATAAGCAGGTATTTGAGCAGAGTGTTACATGTCGGAGAGGTGGTTAAGTAACCACGCTCACATTATGAGTAAACTAGCCTCACAACTGAATACTTGGGTTCGCTCCCAATGCTAATGCCTAGGATTAAGCTCAGCAGGCTAACTCATCCTACCAACTCTCACAGTCTCACGTCAGAGTTAGATGTTCAGCCTTGCTTCTCAAATGTCACATTTCAAAGTGGTTCCAAACGTCAAATGTTCAAGGTGTTTAAGGTTAGGGTTAAGTTCAGGAATTAAGTCTGAATGGTTAAGGTTAGGCAATAAGTCTGAATGGTTAAGGTTAGGCATTAAGTCCGAATGGGCAGATGGATGGGCAGAGCTTCTCCCTCTGATTCTAAAGGTTGCAAGTTTGAATCCAGTGATAGTCATTTGTTTTTGATAAGCTTTTGATCCGCCATCCCCAGCAAAACTGAAACGTACTTGAAGGTAACAGTGCTCACTGTTGCCCCTAGTGGCCGGTTTCCGCATCATCTCCCAACGTCATCAGACATGGATGGACGTCGAATACTGACTTGTATCACGGGTGACCTGGCTGGAAAGATTATAGGTTGTGTTTGTGTCAGAGCTTGTGTGTGTGTGTGTGTTATTTTTGGGGGTGAGTGAGTGTGTTGTGTTTGTGCGTTTGTGCAATCTGAGATATCCCTGTCACTGTGTCCTCATCTGGTGCTATCGGAATTGGCCCTGAGGACAGAAAAGTAATATGGTGTTGAACCAAGCAGCTGATATCTAACATCTGATCCCAGCGTTGTGTGTGTGTGTGTGTGTGTGTGTGTGTGTGTGTGTGTGTGTGTGTGCGTGTGTCTTCGTGTGTGTGTGTATGTCACAAGAGGCTGATGAGGGGTGGATGGCTATTAATAATGGCTGGAATGGAGTGCATGGAATGGTTTCAACCACATGGAAACCGTGGGTTCGGTGACTGATAGCATTATATTTCATCCATTCCAGCCATTACTATGAGCCCGTCCTCCCCAATTAAGGTGCCACCAACCTCCTGTGGTGTATGTGTGTGTCTGCGGTCTCCTATTGCTATTTCCATCAGTGTCTCCAGGGTGCGATTCGATCTAAGTGTGTGTGTGTGTGTGTGTGCGCGTCAGTGTGTGTTTGTGTGTTCCAGAAGTCGTTTGCACCTCTGTGTGTTTTCCCGAAGGGTGTACGTGCTTAGCAACTTATATACTGCCTGTCTAAGGTCACTGGGTTTCCAGCAGAGGGCGATGTAATACCATCATTATGCTGACCTAAAACGAGGCCTGTTGGCTTCAGAACCTGAAACTGATACAATGAAAGCAAAAGGAACATCTTATCAAGCATTCTGCTTCTGCTCTCTCCCTCTCTCTCTCTCTCTCTCTCTCTCTCTCTCTCTCTCTCTCTCTCTCTCTCTCTCTCTCTCTCTCTCTCTCTCTCTCTCTCTCTGTCTCTCTCTCTCTCTCTCTCTCTCTCTCTCTCTCTCTCTCTCTCTCTCTCTCTCTCTCTCTCTCTCTCTCTCTCTCTCTCTCTCTCTCTCTCTCTCTCTCTCTCGCTCTCTCTCTCGCTCTCTCTCTCTCTCTCTCCTCTCTCTCTCTCTCTCTCGCTCTCTTGCTCTCTCTCTCTCTCTCTCTCTCTCTCTCTCTCTCCCTCTCTCTCTCTCTCTCTCTCGGTCTCTCTTCCAGGAGGATCAGACATAACATTGCTGTGCTATATCCATGCATTTGTATGATTCCCCTCCACTGCATGTTTTACTGTGTAGTCAAAGTAGTCAAAATATGACACAATGCGCCTGCTCTCTCTCACATACACAGATACAGAGCAGTACATTGCCCTCTCCGAGTCAAGACTATATGCCTTTTCATTGAAAGAAAAACGAGATGCATCAAGGAACAAGGCCTGAAATCCACACAGACTGAGAGAACTCTCTCTCCTCTCACAATGTTGGATACTGCAACTCCTCAATGGGCTTGGGAGAGGCACGCAAACTGTGAAACATGAGGCACCAAACCACACTTCTTAACACCCGCCCACTTAACCCAGAAGCAGTGTCAGAGGAAACACTGTTCAACTAACAACTGAAGTCAGCCTGTAGGTGCCTGGCCCACCACAAGGAGTTGCTAGACTCCCAGTGACGGCTGTTTGTGACACTGCCTGGGATTGAACCTGGGTCGGTGACATGCCGAGCATTGTGATGCAGTGTCTTAGAACACTGCACCACTTGGGAGGCCCCTCTCTCCCAGTGTTTTTGCTGGATTGAAATGGTATCTGACTGCTTCTGAATATTGATTGCGTGTGTATGTGTGTGTGTGTGTGTGTGTGTGTGTGTGTGTGTGTGTGTGTGTGTGTGTGTGTGTGTGTGTGTGTGTGTGTGTGTGTGTGTGTGTGTGTGTGTGTGTGTGTGTGTGTGTGTGTGTGTGTGTGTGTGTGTGTGTGTGTGTGTGTGTGTGTGTGTGTGTGTGTGTGTGTGTGTGTCTGTACACAGTGGGCCATGTGTGTAAGAGGCGGCTTACCACTTTGCTTCTCCATTTCACTCTCTGTCTCCTCCTTTCTTCTCCATCTTTTTTTCTAATCTCTTTCTACACATGTACACATTTTTGTTTTGACAAGCTTAGGAATCTCCTGGTAACATGACAGCAGTGACAGAACTCCGAGTGCGACGATTCAACATGTGCAGGTGACTCTTTGATTCACAGCAGAATGTTCATAGTCGTAAATTGATTTGAAATCATTTGAGAAGCTGCAGATTGTGCATGTTGACGCCATGTGGTATGTGCTCATGCAGCTTGTAGAGGTTTGTTGGTCTCGTGTATGGCGTGAGTCAGTATCTTTGTTAGTACACACTAGCTAGGCTATCTTCTAATTCTAAATGTGATTTCAGCACCATCCTCTCTGGCATCATCCGACATCCTGTCTCATCTCGATATGTCTCACAGCGTCTCTGGCGTGAGAAGGTATCTGTCAGAGCCAGACTCCAATTGAATAATTCTGAAAAGAAATGATTCTTGCAAATCCTATCGAATGTATTCAAATGTCAAGTTGCAAGTTTGCGACCGTCGTTGTGTTTCTCGCACATCATGACCCAAGCTTGCAAAAGTCACAAACACATAGGCCCCGAATCTCAGTGTGCGACCACGAAATGCCAAATACAAACCCACAACTTTCTGTCATCATTATCATTCCACACAACACCGTCGAAACAACCACTATGTGGAAGTCCACAGTTGAAATCATTTCATTATAATTCCTAACTGTTTGTTGACAAAGAACATACCTTTCTCTTCTCTCTCTCTCCTCTCCCTCTACACTCAGTACTGGCTCTCTTTCTTTCATGTACCATTTTTTTCTCTGTTTGTTCTCTTCCAGTCCCTCGCTCCTCCCGTCTCCCTGAGGGGAAAACATTCCCATTTGTGAAACTGGAGGGAAACCTTGATTTTCATTCAGGGATGAAATGAGAAACACGTTTCCATCCCAAGAGAGAGAGTGTGTGTGTGTGTGTTCCTTTGTTTGTATGAATTCTCAACACGCGTGCCACAAGTACACAATGCTATAAGTGTTCATGGGACTACGCAAGGAACATTTCCCTGAGTGTTTGTTTTGGCAAGACAAACAAAAGCAAATGGATGTTTGTTTTGTAAGCAGAGAAATAATGAGCAAGTATTTGAGTAGATTGTTACAAGTAGCAGAGGTGGTTAATTAAGTGACTAAGCTCGCATAATGAGGAGCCTGGGTTGAGACTTGAATACTTGCATTAGCTTCCAAAGCTAATGCCTAGGATTTAGCTCAACAGGTTAACCCAATCTTGCGGAATGTTAAAATCTTGTGGATCACACAAAGCAGAAATGATTCATGGGATCTTCTAAAGATCAATGGGACAGATCAGAAGTTGTGTTTGTGTTGGAGGTTTTGTGTGTTTAAAAAATGGTTGTGTTTGTGTGTGTGCATGTGTGTGTACTCTGCGATATCCCTGTTATTGTATCTGCGTCTGGTGCTATCGGAATTGGTCCTGAGGACAGACAAGGAATATTATGGTGTAGAAGCCAGCAGCTGATATGTAACAACTGATCCCAGCGCAGTGTGTGTGTGTGTGTGTGCATGTGTGTGTGTGAGGGTGTGTGTTTGTGTGTGAGTGCATGTGTGTGTATATGTTTCACCAGCCCAGATGGGATTTCCATCAGTGTTTCGAGGGTATGATTCAATCTAAGTGTGGGTTTCTGTGTGTGGCTCAGTGTGTGTGTGTGTGTGTGTCTCAGTGTGTATGCGCCTCAGTGTGTGTGTGTGTGTGTGTGTGTGTGTGTGTGTGTGTGTGTGTGTGTGTGTGTGTGTGTGTGTGTGTGTGTGTGTGTGTGTGTGTGTGTGTGTGTCTCAGTGTGTTTGCACCTCAGTGGGTTGTGATGGGTGTGTGTGTAACAACTTATACACTGTCTAAGGTCACTAGGTTTCCAGCAGAGGGGGGTGTAATACCATCATTATGCTGACCTAAACTAAGTCTGCTGGCTTCCGAACCTGAAACTGATACAGTAAAAGCAAAAGGAACATTTTATCTTGCTTTCGTGTCAATTTGTATGATTCCCCTCCACTGTAATGTTTTACTGTGGATCCAAATAAAGAATTCAAAATGTGTGTATATGAAACACAAGCTAACTAATCCTGTTCTCTCTTCTCTTCTCTTCTCTTCTCTTCTCTTCTCTTCTCTTCTCTTCTCTTCTCTTCTCTTCTCTAATTCAATTCAGTTTGTTTCAATTTCAATTTATTGGGCTTTATTGGCATGGGAAACATATGTTTACATTGCCAAAGCAAGTGAAATATATAATAAACAAAAGTGATATCAACAATAAAAAATGAACAGTAAACATTATATTCACAAAAGTTCCAAAATAATAAAGACATTTCAAATGTCATATCATGTCTATCTATATACAGTGTTGTAATGTTGTGGAAATAGTTCAAGTACAAAAGAGAAAATATATTAACATAAATATAGGTTGTATTTACAATGGTGTTTGTTCTTCACTGGTTGCCCTGTTCTTGTGGCAACAGGTCACAAATCTTACCGTTGTGATGGCACACTGTAGTATTTCACCCAATAGATATGGGAGTTTATCAAAATTGGATTTGTTTTCAAATTCTTTGTGGATCTGTGTAATCTGAGGGAAATATGTGTCTTTAATATGGTCATACATTTGGCAGGAGGTTAGGAAGTGCAGCTCAGTTTCCACCTCATTTTGTGGGCAGTGTGCACATAGCCTGTCTTCTTTTGAGAGCCAGGTCTGCCTACGGCAGCCTTTCTCAATAGCAAGGCTAAGCTCACTGAGTGTGTACATAGTCAAAGCTTTCCTTAAGTTTGGGTCAGTCACAGTGGTCAGGTATTCTGCCACTGTGTACTCTCTGTTAAGGTCAAATAAAATTATTGTTTGCGCTGTTTTTTGGCAAATTCTTTCCAATGTCTCAAGTAATTATCTTTTTTTTTTCTCATGATTTGGTTGGGTCTAATTGTGTTGCTGTCCTGGGGCTCTGTGGGGTCTGTTTGTGTTTGTGAACAGAGCCCCAGGTCCAGCTTGCTTTGGGGGCTCTTCTCCAGGTTTATTTCTCTGTAGGTGATGGCTTTGTTATGGAAGGTTTGTGAATCACTTTCTTTTAGGTGGTTGTAGAATTTAACGGCTATTTTCTGGATTTGGAGAATTAGCGGGTATCGGCCTAATTCTGCTCTGCATGCATTATTTTGTGCTCAACGTTGTACACAGAGGATATTGTTGCAGAATTCTGCATGCAGAGTCTCAATTTGGTGTTTGTCCCATTTTGTGAATTCTTGGTTGGTGAACGGACCCCAGACCTCATAACTATAAAGGCAATGGGTTCTATAACGGATTCAAGTATTTTTGCCAGATTCAAATTGGTATGTTGAATTTTATGTTCCTTTTGATGGCATAGAAGGCTCTTCTTGTGTTGCTGTCCTGCGGCTCTGCGGGGTCTGTTTGTGTTTGTGAACAGAGCCCCATGACCAGCTTGCTTAGGGGGCTCTTCTCCAGGTTAATTTTTCTGTAGGTGATGGCTTTGTTATGGAAGGTTTGAGAATCACTTTCTTTTAGGTGGTTGTAGAATTTCAAATGTCTTCATGTCACAGCTTAGTGGAAGTAACCTATGGCACTGATTTTTATGGCTGAGGTATGTATAGTTTTTTGTGTGCTCTAGTGCAACAGTATCTATATGGTATTTGCATTCGTGGACCTGGCAACTGGACTTTTTTCAGAACACCATTATTTTTGTCTTACTGGGATGTATTGTCAGGGCACAGGCCTGACAGAATCTGTGCAGAAGATGTATATGCTGCTGTAGGCCCTCCTTGGTTGGGGACAGAAGCACCAGATCATCAGCAAACAGTATACATTTGACTTTAGATTCTAGTAGGGTGAGGCCAGGTGCTGCAGACTGTTCTTGCGCCCTCGCCAATTCCTTGATATGTATGTTGAAGAATGTGGGGCTTAAGCTGCATCCCTATCTCACAGGGCCATGTGGAAAGAAATGTGTGTTTTTTGTCAATTTTACTTTTGACTTTAGATTCTAGTAGGGTGAGGCCAGGTGCTGCAGACTGTTCTTGCGCCCTCGCCAATTCCTTGATATGTATGTTGAAGAACGTGGGGCTTAAGCTGCATCCCTGTCTCACCCCCCGGCCATGTGGAAAGAAATGTGTGTTTTTTGTCAATTTTAACCACACACTTGTTGTTTGTGTACATAACATTGTATGTTTTTTCTCCAACACCACTTTCCATCAATTTGTATAGCAGACCCTCATGCCAAACATTTTGCCTTTGTTTTGTTTGTCAGTTAGGGTGTGCAGGGTGAATACTTTGTCTGTCGTACTGTAATTTGGTAAAAAGTCAATCGGACATTTTCTCAGTATATTGTTTTCGCTGAGGAAATTTACAAGTCTGCTGTTAATCATAATGCAGAGGATTTTCCAAGGTTTCTGTTGACGCATAAAACCCAGTAGTTATTGGGGTCAAATTTGTCTCCACTTTTGTGGATTGGGGTGATCAGTCTTTGGTTCCAAATATTGGGAAATATACCAGAGCTGAGGATGATGTTAACCTCTTTTTTTTTTGTTTATCACACAGTCTTCATAGATCGATATCTAGGCTATATATGGACCGATTTAATCGAAAAAAAGACCCAATAGTGATTCTGGGACATCTAGGAGTGCCAACAAAGAAGATGGTGAATCCAGTGGGTTCTGGTAGTCTTTACGTAATAGTTAATTCTATGATTTGTATTTGATCATGTATTTGTTTTTGCAGTTGTTCTTTGTTATAGAGCCAAAAAGATTGGAGAAGTGGTTTATTCATACATTCCATTTGGGATGCATAACTCTTCATGTTGTTGTTTGTTTAGAGTTTTCCCAGAAGTGGTTTTAACTTTCTTAGGTTAACAATTTGTCCAGGAAGTTGTCTAGAAGGAATTTAATTTGTTGTTGCCTGATTGTTTTTTTGGTAGATTTGCACACTACTTTGCTTCCATCTATAGTATTTCTTAATATTATTCAGTTCCTTTGTCTTTGATTCCTCATGATTGAGCATAGCTATGGTCAAGTAGAGTGCGATTTTGCTGTGATCTGATAGGGGTATCAGTGAACGGAGTGTGAAGGCTCTAAGAGACTCTGGGTTGAGGTCAGTGATAAAGTAGTCTACAGTACTACTGCCTAGAGATGAGCTATAGGTGTACCTACTGTCGGAGTCCCCTCGAAGCCTACCATTGACTATGTACGTACCCAGCATCCGACAGAGCTGCAGGAGTTGTCACCTGTTTTTCTTGGTTAAGTTGTTGTAGTTGTGTCTAGGGGGGCATATGGGGAGGGAATGCTGTCACCTCCAAGTAGGTGTTTGTCCCCCTGTGTAGCTGAGGGTGTCAGGTTCTTGTCCAGTTCTGGCATTTAGGTCTCCATAGACTAGTATAAGTTCCTGGGCCTGGACATTGTTGATCTCCCCTCTAGGATGGAGAAGCTGCCATCGTTAAAGTATGGAGATTCTATTGGGGGATTTTGTTAGCACACATGAGGACATTTTTCTCTATTAAGATAATGTCCTTATTAATATTGAGTCAGGTGTAAAATGTTCCTGTTTTGACTCATTTAAAAGAGTGGGTTAGGTATGCTCTTTACCAAATTAGCATACCCCCTGAGTCTTTTCCCTGTTTCACACCTGGTAGTTTGGTGGGATGCGAGTACCAGCTCTCTGTAACCAAGAGGGCAACCAGTGGGTCCTTCTCCTTTATACCATGATTCTGTGTAGGATGACAATGTCTATATTTCCAATTTCTTTGATGAAATCTGGGTTCCTACTCTTTAGGCCCAAGGCCTTGTATATTCTAGGATGAGATAGTAAAAGCTTTGTGTTCCATAGTGTCTAGTGTTGGTTTGTGTGGTTTAGGCCCGGACCATCACAGCAGGTGTGAGCAGACCATGTTGAGCATCTGATACATACCTCTTAGGTCACAGGATGGGGCTTGGGCCTGTTGCTCTGCTCACGGCCTGGGCATATGTCCTGCTGTCATGTTGAGGTCCTGGCCGCAGGGGCGGGGGTCATGGGGTGGGCAGAAGGGGCATAGGTCTGATATGGGGGGGCCTATATAGGGTGTGGCCAGGGTTTGCTTGGGGTGGTCTTAGCTAGTTGGGGTATGGCTGGTGATGCTGTGGTCTGCGTGTAGGTCCTCTTGGCGTGGGTTCTCTCAGTGCAGGTCCTTTGGAAGGGGTTCTTCCAGGTCTGGGAAGGTGTCTCGCTGGTCTGGGCGGGATGTCCGTTGCTCTGTTGCTTCTGTGTGAGGTGCTGCGGCTACTGTTGAGGGTGACATCCTTTAGGGTCCTGACAAAATTTGGGATTGCTGGCTTGTAGAGGTGGACCTGGTCGTAAAGGCTGTTCAAGTCCAGGGTGGAGTGGTGGGCCAGGTGGGTTTTGTTACACAGTCTCACAAAATGCTTGCTTTCACCCACTGTATGGTGGCACGGGGCAAGTCTTTTCCTGGTAGCAGGGTGCAGATAACCACGTGTGCGTTGAGGAAAGTGGAAAAAGCATTTTCAATCACTCCCTTCAGTGCTGTAGCCACCCTTTCCTGCTGGGCCCCCAGGTCATTTGTGCCTGTGTGAATAGTGATGTGGCTGGGGGACCCTAGTCTGTCCCTTGACAACAGTTCCAGGTCATGCCTCGTGTTTGGGCTCCAGAATTTAGCCCCTTTGTGTTTGGGAAAAGGTTTAGCCTCTTGAATGTATTTGCCATTTGAGTCAATGAGGAGCACAATCTCTGGCTTTTGTGTGTCCTCAGTGGATGTGTGGGGGTTGTCAGGAGGGCTATCAGGTGAGCCGACAGGGGGGCTGTTAGTAGGGGTGGGGTCTGTTGGGTTGGTGGGTCCTGTGTTGTCTTTCCCATTGTGGTGTTGAGGTTGTGGTCCAGGGCTGAGGTGGGCTGTTCTGCTGACTTCTCTGGGGGAGTGTCCTGCTCTCTGTCACCCATCAGCTTTCTGACCTCATCCTTCAGGGCCATGTGTGCCTCTTTAAGTTCTCTCACCACAGTCCGTATTGCGTCAGACGACAACACTGACGAATACGCTGGTTCTTTGTGCGAGTTCATTAGAACGTGCGTTGAAGATGTCGTTCCCATAGCAACGATTAAAACATTCCCAAACCAGAAACCGTGGATTGATGGCAGCATTCGCGTGAAACTGAAAGCGCGAACCACTGCTTTTAATCAGGGCAAGGTGACTGGAAACATGACCAAATACAAACAGTGTAACTATTCCCTCCGCAAGGCAATCAAACTAGCTAAGCGTCAGTATAGAGACAAAGTCGAATCTCAATTCAACGGCTCAGACACAAGAGGTATGTGGCAGGGTCTACAGTCAATCACGGATTACAAAAAGAAAACCAGACTAAATAACTTTTTTGCCCGCTTTGAGGACAATACAGTGCCACTGACACGGCCCGCTACTAAAACATGCGGACTCTCCTTCACTTCAGCCGACGTGAGGAAAACATTTAAACGTGTCAACCCTCGCAAGGCTGCAGGCCCAGACGGCATCCCCAGCCGCGCCCTCAGAGCATGCGCAGACCAGCTGGCTGGTGTGTTTACGGACATATTCAATCAATCCCTATCCCAGTCTGTTGTTCCCACATGCTTCAAGAGGGCCACCATTGTTCCTGTTCCCAAGAAAGCTAAGGTAACTGAGCTAAACGACTACCGCCCCGTAGCAATCACTTCCGTCATCATGAAGTGCTTTGAGAGACTAGTCAAGGACCATATCACCTCCACCCTACCTGACACCCTAGACCCACTCCAACCCTGGGTCTCGACCCCGCCCTGTGCAACTGGGTACTGGACTTCCTGACGGGCCGCCCCCCAGGTGGTGAGGGTAGGCAACAACATCTCCACCCCGCTGATCCTCAACACTGGGGCCCCACAAGGGTGCGTTCTGAGCCCTCTCCTGTACTCCCTGTTCACCCACGACTGCGTGGCCACGCACGCCTCCAACTGAATCATCAAGTTTGCGGACGACACAACAGTGGTAGGCTTGATTACCAACAACGACGAGACGGCCTACAGGGAGGAGGTGAGGGCCCTCGGAGTGTGGTGTCAGGAAAATAACCTCACATTCAACGTCAACAAAACTAAGGAGATGATTGTGGACTTCAGGAAACAGCAGAGGGAACACCCCCCTATCCACATCGATGGAACAGTAGTGGAGAGGGAAGTAAGTTTTAAGTTCCTCGGCGTACACATCACAGACAAACTGAATTGGTCCACCCACACAGACAGCATCGTGAAGAAGGCGCAGTAGCGCCTCTTCAACCTCAGGAGGCTGAAGAAATTTGGCTTGTCACCAAAAGCACTCACAAACTTCTACAGATGCACAATCGAGAGCATCCTGTCGGGCTGTATCACCGCCTGGTACGGCAACTGCTCCGCCCACAACCGTAAGGCTCTCCAGAGGGTAGTGAGGTCTGCACAACCCATCACCGGGGGCAAACTACCTGCCCTCCAGGACACCTACACCACCCGATGTCACAGGAAGGCCATAAAGATCATCAAGGACAACAAGCACCCGAGCCACTGCCTGTTCACCCCGCTATCATCCAGAAGGCGAGGTCAGTACAGGTGCATCAAAGCTGAGACCGAGAGACTGAAAAACAGTTTCTTTCTCAAGGCCATCAGACTGTTAAACAGCCACCACTAACATTGAGTGGCTGCTGCCAACACACTGACCCAACTCCAGCCACTTTAATAATGGGAATTGATGGGAAATGATGTAAAACATATCACTAGCCACTTTAAACAATGCTACCTAATATAATGTTTACATACCCTACATTATTCATCTCATATGTATACGTATATACTGTACTCTATATCATCTACTGCATCCTTATGTAATACATGTATCACTAGCCACTTTAACTATGCCACTTTGTTTACATACTCATCTCATATGTATACACTGCACTCAATACCATCTACTGCATCTTGCCTATGCCGCTCTGTACCATCACTCATTCATATATCTTTATGTACATATTCTTTATCCCCTTACACTTGTGTCTATAAGGTAGTAGTTTTGGAATTGTTAGCTAGATTACTTGTTGGTTATTACTGCATTGTCGGAACTAGAAGCACAAGCATTTCGCTACACTTGCACTAACATCTGCTAACCATGTGTATGTGACAAATACAATTTGATTTGATTTAGAACAGCCAGATCTCTCAGACAGACGTCCATCTCCACCTTCTGCCTCCCGGGTCTTGTTGGGGGGGGGGTGTTGTTGTTGTGCTGGTCTGTTTTGTGGGTTTGTTCTGTCTGGATTGTGTGGACCAGCTCTCTGAGCTCCACCATGTCTCTCTCCAGCTCTGTGAATGTATCCCTCTCAATGATAGAGGAGCAGTGCAGTTGTGGGACCTGGATGTGTTCAGTGCTGGGGGGGGGGTGACTAACCTCGTCTGCAAGACAGTTTAAAGAGGTGTGATCAGATCCTCTGGATGGGGGAGTCGTCACACAGAGAGAGAGAGAGCTTTTCAAGCTGTGCTCTCTCTTTGATCCCGTAAGAATCCTGCTGGAGCTGCATGAGGATGCCCTTGCACCATCACTGTCCCAGACACGTTGACAGAGGTTGTTTCAATTTCCTCAATGCCTAGTATTCTGAGTTTCCACGCTGGGCCAATACCCTTCTCTCTTGACATATGGGTAGTGTGCTCTTAGTGGATGGTCTGTGTGGAAAATGAAGCTGTTTGCGTTACCCTCTTTGTAGCAGTCAGCCAATAGTGTCTCTGGATTGTCATTGAAAAGCTTATTTTTCAAACTTATTCTTTCTGTCTCTATCTCTCTCTATGTTTCTCTAAGCGCTTTTATGTCATAATCATATTCTCCTGCACTCAGCTTCCCTGTCATAAGCTGAAAGTAGTTGGTCACACACACACACACACACAGAGCAGAGAGCACATTGTCCTCTCCTTGTCAAGACTATGTGTTGTGCCTTTTCATAAAGAAGAAAAACAAGAAAACAAACGAGATGAGTGAAGGAACGAGGGAAGGAGGCCTGGTATCCACACAAACTGAGAGAACTCTCTCCCTCTCCTTGTCTCTTCTTCCTCTCCTCCTCACTCTCTCACCTCACTCTCCTCATCTCTCTCTCTCGCTCTCACTCTCTCTCCCAGTGTTTTAATAGATTTTAATCCCTCTATCTGCATACCCCACTGGAGTGAAATTACATGTAAATGCTTCTGAGTAGTGTGTGTGTGTGTGTGTGTGTGTGTGTGTGTGTGTGTGTGTGTGTGTGTGTGTGTGTGTGTGTGTGTGTGTGTGTGTGTGTGTGTGTGTGTGTGTGTGTGTGTGTGTGTGTGTGTGTGTGTGTGTGTGTGTCTGTGCACAGTGGGCCATGGTGCAAGAGGCAGCTTACCACTTTGCTTCTCCACGTCAGCCTCTGCCTCCTCCTTCCTTCTACCTCTTTCCTTCCCCTCTCCCTCTCCATATCCCCTCTTTCCTCTCCCTTTCTCTCACTCCCCACCTCTGTCCTTCTCACTGGTCACGTAGCCAGAAATGAGTTGGTGGGTGGGCCTACTGAAATTTAGGTGGACACTTAAATCATCATTAAAAGTTAACGTTAAAAGCATAGACTACCTTACTGCTGCACTATTGTACTCGATCGCACACAAACCGCTTAACACCTGATTTCAAAGACCAAGCAGTCGGTTTATTTCCAATGTAAATCCATGACTTGCATTTCACAAGTGACCCACAGCCTACAGACTACACACAAACTAGAACATAAGGCCATGACATTGCACAGTTCACAATTGGCTCGGCAGACCTCTCAGTTTTACTGGATCCCATCCAGGATATCGGCGGAACTAATTGCAGACATACATAGTACCGTATATAGATGTAAACACACAAATGTGATTGACTGAGGAGGCTGATGAACACCATGTGTATTTGAGGCAGGGAATGGAGTCGTGCTTTCATTTAATCAAAATGGGATTTTTATCCAAATCTTTATATGGGGCGGTTTCCGGGAACAGAGTTTAATTTAAATCAGGACGAGGCTAATTCTACTTAAATTGATCTAGTTGTTTCTTAATGTCTTTCTTTATACGCTGCTTAACTTCAGATGAATTAGTTCTAGGCTAGGTAGTCCCAGACTAAGGTACGTAAGGACTAACCAGTTCATCTTTGTGAAGCCTAAATATATGAATAATGTGTACTTGGTGCTGAACTTATTAGGATGTTTAAAAAAAACTGGGATAGGACACTAATACATAAGCATTGTGTGGAATTGGAGCAAGTCACCTAAACCAAACAATGGACTGAGGTAAAAGAAAACATTCAAAGAATTTCAGTGGCTTTGCAAAATCTCCCTTGGAGCAAATTGTGACCTCTTTCAGGAAACTGGGCGTATGTCCCATGTCACTACTTCACAGGAGAGGCATTTGAAAGTCTTTTTTTTTTTAAATAATCAAAATGCATTTTTGGGCAGAAATGCCTTCTGGAACATGTGAACTTTTATGTGCCTCAAATAACAAGCTTGTACACCATCTGTAAATACGAATAAAATTGTTATATTACAAGCCCAGTTGGTTTAGCCACGGAAAAGGAAAGGAACCTTCCCACTAGCCATGACTGGCTGAGATAATGGATGGGCTGGACATGCCGAGAGATGACTTTGGATTTGTCTACCATGTAACATGCTTCTGTCTATAACGTGAGCTGCTCAGTAAGTGTTGACAATCCTTTCTACAGTGGCTTTTTTGAAAGATATGTTATGATATGATATGTTAATATATGTTAGCCATCAAGAACTACAAAAGTTTTGCTACTTTTCTCAACAACAATGATGCCCTAAATTTAGCAGGGGCCATTGACAGATCAATTGGAACAAGTTGTGATGGGCAACTTTCTGCACACTCGAAGGTCAGTGTGAATCGGAGTGACTTGACACAACGCTGGCCAGACAAGATGTACAGTACCAGTCAAAAGTTTTTGACACACCTACTTTATTTGTTCTATTTTCTAAATTAAACTATGAAATGACACATATGGAATCATGTAGTAACCAGTAAAGTGTTAAACAAATCAAGATATATATTATATTTGAGATTCATCAAAGTAGCCAGCCTTTGCCAAGAGTGTGCAAAGCTGTCATCAAGGCATTCTCTCAACCAGCTTCATGAGGTAGTCACCTGGAATGCATTTCTTAATGCGTTTGAGCCAATCAGTTGTGTTGTGACAAGGTAGGGGTGGTATACAGAAGAAAGACCTATTTGATAAAAATATCAAGTCCATATTATGGTAAGAACAGCTCAAATAAGCAAAGAGAAACGGCAGTCCATTATTACTTAAAAATGTCAAGAACTTTTAAAGTTTCTTCAAGCGCTGTCGCAAAAACCATCAAGCGCTATGATGAAACTGGCGCTCATGAGGACCGCCACAGGATAGAAGACCCAGAGTTACCTCTGCTGCAGAGGACAAGTTCATTACAGCCTCGAATATTGCAGGGCAAATAAATGTTTGACAGAGTTCAAGTAACAGACACAATTCAACATTAACTGTTCAGAGGAGACTGCATGAATATGGCCTTTATGGTTGAATTGCTGCAAAGAAACCACTACAAAAGGACACCAGTAATAAGAAGAGACTTGCTTGGGCCAAGAAGCACGAGCGAAGGACATTAGACAGGTGGACATTTGTCCCTTGGTCTGATGAGTCCAAATGTGCAATTTTTGGTCCCAACCGCAGTGTCTTTGTGAGACGCAGAGTAGGTGAATGGATGATCTCTGCATGTGTGATTCCCACCATGACTCATGGAGGAGGAGGTGTGCTGGTGTGGGCGTGCTTTGCTAGTGACACTGTCTGTGATTTATTTAGAATTTAAGAGACACAACCAGCATGGCATTCTGAAGTGATACACCATCCCATCTGGTTTGCGCTCAGGGGTACTATCATTTGTCTTTCAACAGGACAATGACCCAACAGACCTCCAGGCTGTGTAAGAGCTATTTGACCAAGAAGGAGAGAGATGAAGTGCTGGTTCAGAAGACCTGGCCTCCACAATCTCCTGACCTCAACGCAATTGAGATGGTTTGGGATGAGTTGGACCGCAGAGTGAAGGAAAATCAGGCAATAAGAGCTCAGCATATGTGGGAACTCCTTAAAAACTGTTGGAAAAGCATTCCAGTTGAAGTTGGTTGAGCAAATGCCAAGAGTGTGCAAAGCTGTCATAAAGGCAAAGGGTGGCTACTTTGAATAATCCCAAATATAAAATATATTTTGATTTGTTTAACACTTTTTTGGTTACTACATGATTCCATATGTGCTATTTCATAGTTTTGATGTCTTCATTACTTATTCTACAACATAGAAAATAGACAAAATAAAGAAAAACCCTTGAATGAGGAGGTGTTTAAAATGTTGACTGTTACTGTAGCTACAAACAAAACAGTTAAATGGTTTCAGTCTGCTGTGAATCGTTCATCCATATATACGGGTAAGAGTCTAGCTACATTTTCAGATATTATACGTTTCTAGTTTTGTCAGAAATTATTTTCATTGCATGTTAAAGCGTACTGTTTGCTAGATAGCGAATCTAGCTAACGTCCCTTGTATGATCTGTGTAGTGATATTATTAGAATAAGAAATTTGAAATCTATTTGAATAGCAAGTTATAGCCTAATGTTATCTAGCTATCTAACATTGAACCTAGTTGGCCAGCTTTAGCTACCTGCCGTTTAATACTACAGCTATGACAATGAGTTTGTATTGGTGGTAGTAGTATGGGTTGTGATTATGCCGATTCATTGTTTATCTAGGTAGCTAGCTAGCTAAATGTCCAAAGAAAAGACTCCACTTCGCCAGATGATTACATGACCCATCAAGTTAGCCAGGTGTGTCTGGGGGTGATTAAGGCCATATATTATATTTCATGAGCATGTATACATGTCCAGACAATAGTGATCCACTTACCTAGATGTGGCTGGGGGGATGGTTATAACATTTCTTTCACATGACCCATCCATTTAGACAGGTGTGTCTGGGTAAGCGTCATCTAATAATGATAAAACATGTATCACATATTTTTGTTTGGACACTTCCTGTTTTTGATTTTGCTGCTCTGCAAATGTGCAAGTAACTATTTCACCGTACCATTGCACCTTCTGTATCCTGTGCATGTGACAAATGAACGTAGATCTTATTTGTTATAGTGTGTGTTGACCAGAGATGGTAATGTTAAGAACAACAGGACTTGAACCAAAGTCAAATTAGGATATAGGCCAAGGGCTAAATAAAGTGTATTTCTCCCTGGAGTTTTTCCTTATTGTAGGCTACTACTTTTACCTCTTTTAGTCTTGAAATCGTTGGTTGTTAATTACGCTACTCACTCTGTTTAGCATATGGCCTCACATGTGAATCCTTAAAGAGATGGGTGGGGCTAAGGCTTAAGAGGGTGTGAACGATGCTGAATGGGTGTAGATAAAGAAGAGTTCTCCAGTAGGTACCAAAAATATTCAATGGCCATTTTCTCTAAAGAGTGGTTACAAGTTTATCAACTTTCAAAGCATAATTACTTTTCCATTGTTCCTCAACTGCAGTGTATTGTGACGACCCTCCCACTCTGTCTGACGAATTCATTCTCTATGCTCTTGTTTTCCCCTTATTAGGATGTCGGTGGGCGGAGCCGGGAGGGCCGTCAGCGAAATGGGACACACCTGGGCCCGGGTGTGTCCCGGGATAAATACATTTGTGTTAATTTGTTTTGGCACCTCTCATTATCACCATCTATGCATGCATGCATGCATCCATCCATCCATCCATCCATCCATCCATCCATCCATCCATCCATCCATCTACCACTCACTCACTCACTCACACTATTGTTACTTGGATGTAGTTTACTTTACTTTACTTAATAAATATGTTTGTCATTTCTTTATCTCCCTTTGTTACGGGCTATGAGCCGGTTCGTAACAGTATGATATTGCACTTTCCAGCTCTGAGTCTCTGCTTTTATCCAACATTGAAAACAGCATTTCAAATTTTGCTACATAGGACCAAATCCAGGTGGTGGGTCACAATTGTGTCAAACCACCCAATTATCGAGAAGAAACAGCATCATTCATCAACAGATTACAAGAAAAATAATGCCTGGACTACCTATTTGTAACGAATTAAACTCAAATGAAAAAGCCAAAAAAAGGATGCTTCAGGTAAGATACTGTATTTATTGTCAGGTTAAAATGTTTTCTTGTTTAACACACCACAGTAGGGCCTAAATGTATTTGTGTGACCGAAATGTATCACAATCAATATGATACATAATTACTAGTATAATTTATATTTTGTTTTGTCTTTCTTAGGTCCTGTGGAAAAACATAAAAATCTACTTAACCTCTAGCGACGAGCAATCCCGTAACCGGGAGCGTAATCATAGCCTCAAGCACATTACCATAACGCAATGTTTCCTATTCATGAAAATCGCAAATGAAATGAAATAAATATATTCAAACACAAGCTTAGCCTTTTGTTAACAACACTGTCATCTCAGATTTTCAAAATATTCGTTACAGCCAACGCTAGACAAGCATTTGTGTAAGTTTAGCATGGCATAATGCTATGCTAGGGCTGTGCTGGCAGCAGGCAACATTTTCACAAAAAGAAAAGCAACCAAATTAAATAATTAAATAATCTCAGTTAGATAGCAAATGTTCTGTTTTTCCAAAATGATTACTTGTGTAGGAGAAATCACTCCGTTTTGTTCATCACGTTTGGCTAAAAAAAAATCTCTACAACGCCAAACTTTTTACCAAATTAACTCCATAATATCGACAGAAACATGGCAAACGTTGTTTAGAATCAATCCTCAAGGTGTTTTTCACATATCTATTCGATGATAAATCATTCGTGGCAGCTGTGTTTCTCCTCGAAGCAAACGAAAAATACACGCAGCTGGAGATTACGCAATAATTGCAACGGAGGACCCCAAGCGGCCACCTGGTAGATGTAGTCTCTTAAGGTCAATCTTCCAATGATTTGCCTACAAATACATCACAATGCTGCAGACACCTTGGGGAAACGACAGAAAGTGTAGGCTCATTCCTGTGGCATTCACAGCCATATAAGGAGACATTGGAACACAGCTCATTCAAAATCTGGAGCACTTCCTGTATGAAATTCAATCTTGGTTTCGCCTGTAGCATTAGTTCTGTGGCACTCACAGACAATATCTTTGCAGTTCTGGAAACGTCAGAGTGTTTTCTTTCCAAAGCTGTCAATTATAAGCATAGTCGAGCATCTTTTCGTGACAAAATATCTTGTTTAAAACGGGAACGTTTTTCATCCAAAAATGTTAATAGCGCCCCCTAATGCATAACTGGTTAAAGAAGACAATTGCTGTTGCTGTAACACTCAATGAGTGAATGGGTGTGGAGTCAGGCACAGAGAGCAAAGGATGCGGGGAAAAACACGCTTTAATGTCCAAAAATTCACAGGAACAAAATAGTATACCCAACACTATAAACTATAAACTATAAAACAAAATAGTACCCTATTGTGAAATACTAGGACAGCGAGAAAACCCAACAAAACACTAACACCTCTCACAAATACAGAAGAACAAGCCCGCACAAACAGAAGCGGGCTAAACAAACTTAAATAACCCCACCTTAACAATCAAACAATGAACAGGTGAAACCAATTAGACAAAACCAAACGAACACAGAACAAAGGATCGGTGGCAGCTGGTAGACCGGCGACGACGACCGCCGAGCGCCACCCGAACAAGAAGGGGAGCCACCTTCGGTAATATTCGTGACAGTTGCTCGTGGGGAGAGTTTCAAGACTGGTGGCAGACTCCCATTAAGACCGGAGTCAAATGAGCTGGGGGACTTGATGACCGTGATCATTGATAGCCAGCAACACCTGGAAGGTATCTCCGATGATGACCATTTGGACAGTTCAGATTGGGGACCTTTCCAATCCTCATTTGGTAGGAGACATGTACCACCCCCAGACTGCAGGGAAAATTGAATGTTGTCAGTCATCTCTTGGACTCCCAAAATAAAAATGATGTATTGAACTCAACCCTTGAAGAAATAATGTTCTCTAATGCAGCAATGTAATCATTTTCATTGTAATGATTGTAGTGTTTGACAGATAAGCAGGATGTTACTATGCACACCTGGTTCAAATGGAGTGCACGTGTTCAGTGCGTGATATTGGAAATGTGTATCTGATTGGATGCGCAGAGCTTTTTTGGCAGGCCCTCATTGGTTGTTGGCCAAGGTATTCAAGTGTGCTCCCTTTGAACGGGTGCAGATGGACTCAGTTTGGAACCGGCGATGTTGAATCCACTGTCATGTTGGGAAAAAAACGTCGTTGTGATGTTTACGCTTTATACTATCAAGTTTCTCTTTGCAAATAACTAAAAATGACCTGCTTCCTTTTTCTGGGGATGCAACAGATTGGTGACGAGGAACCAGAATTGTTGTCTGAAGGGGAACAGAGTGAGCAAGAAAAGTGCATCGAGACAGTCTGTGTGAAAAGTTAGCACCGAAGATGGCATTCGGCAAGGCCGAGGAAAGTGAGGAAAGTTTCAAAGCCTATTTGGAAAGGTTAGAACAGTATTTTGAAGCTAATGGGCTCAAGTACAAAAAAGTCTAAATCCATTTTTCAGACGATTGTTGACAGAAAGACCCACAATTTGTTAGTGGACTTATTTGCGCCAGAGAAACTCAATGAAAAAACGTTGACAGTTGTTTGCGCTGTTGAAAAGTCACAACATACCCGAGGACAATTTTTATTGCTGAAAGATGAAAGTTTCATGCAAGAAGTCAACTCGAGGGAGAGTCGATTAGTGAGTACTTGGTTTAAGAAAACTATCAGTTTCTTGAGTCATTTACGTGATAGATTTGTGTGAGGTGTTAAAAGTGCAGAGCTGAGAAACCGTTAACTGAACGTAGCTCACAAAAGACTTCACAGTAGCACTTGCTGTGGATATGGAATTTTCTTTTTAAGTAACACACACACACACACACACACACACACACACACACACACACACACACACACACACACACACACACACACACACACACACACACACACACACACACACACACACACACACACACACACACACACACACACACACACACACACACACACACACACACACACACACACAGGATAACAACAGAACAGGATACATTAACAGAGCAGCTGTCATCTTTCTCTCTATTCAACACTTTTCGAAGATAGTCCTTCTTCTGCAATATCAAGGGAAAATTGATTTGCCATCATCTCAAAGTCAACCTCTCCCTCTCCCTCTCCTGGCATTGTTTAATTGAGGAGCTAATTCTGAGAGTAATATTTTGTTAGTTAATGTTTGTTTCTCTTAGTAGATGTTATATATTATGGAAATACAATGAGAGTTTAGTGGAAGGAGATGTTTAGTTCATGAAACACATTATTTTATCGATGATCGAATGGTCTTCCCTGGAGAATGCCTATGAATATTCCGCGGAAAATGAATAAAGGTTTTACCCATCATTTTCCCAAGAAGCCAACTGATTTATACATGACCTATTGGCTTTGTTCTTATGTTATGAACTCTAGTAATTGGATGTTCTCTGTTAAAAGAGCAGAATTCAAGAAACGGAGATCACCTTGCTCTCCTCTTTTTGAAAAAAAAAACCCCACATTGTTTAGGACCAGCACAATCTTTTTATAACATGGGTTGTAAACGTACAGTCTGGGTGTGTGTGCGTGTGCGTGCGATAAGGGAGCAGCAGGTAGCTGTTGATTCAATCAGAAAACCATTTTCTCTCTTGGTGCAGGATAGAATCTGTCTTCAGGCTAATGTCCCTGTGCAAACATCGACAGTTTGTGTATGTGTGTGTGTGTGAGTCCGTACGCCGGTGCGTCCGTGCGTTCGTGTGTATCACAGCTTCCGTCGTACTTTGTTCCCATTGGGTTTGCAGAACTTCCATTGTGTCATTTTCATCATTCTGGAATGATCCTTTATGTTCCTCAGTCTAACTGACCTGGTAATACCAATGTTTTCAGTAGTTATTCTTTTCTTAGACCACGTCTACAACTGTCCTCGTAGACCATGTCTCTTTGACCATATCTCTAACGGCCCTCGTAGAACAAAAATGTAGATCTCCGCCAAAATAGACACACCCAAAAGTAATTAGTCAGGTCCAAAATGATTGCCACCTTTGATAAAGTTGAGCAAAAAAAATACTGTATATAATCAATCGTATAAATACTGAGCTATATTTGTATGCGATTGCTCTGAAAAACAGATTTTGTTCAAGTCGTATTTTTTTCTCACAAAAAGATAGCTGTAAAAATGATTGGCGTCTCTATTTTCAATACCTTCCAATATCTCACCTTGCGAGGTTAATGGCACTGGGCGTTATTGTAAATGTTTTTTTTTTTTTAAATTGAAGAACACATCAAAATCCACAGATAAATTGGTAATTGGCCACAAAATGAACATTTTGGATTGGCCACCTCAGTCTCCGGACTTGAAACCCATTGAAAACCAGTGGTTTGAATTGAAGAGGGCAGTCCATAAATGCAGACGAAGGATATCAAGGACCTGGAAGGATTCTGTATGGAGGAATGTTCTGAGATCCCTCCCAATGTGTTCTCCAACTCATAAAACATTTAATCTAACCTTTGTGCTCTCAAGAATGTTACATTTCAGACCAGACTGTATCTTTAAAAGCATTTTTCTTTACCCTTTGTATCATGCTTAATATTAGCCACTATCAGTAGTCACCGCCCGTAATGCCCACACAGATTCTTAACTGTCACTTTAGTGTTAGTTCCATTCAATTTGTAACCTACGTTTGACATCATTCCTTTACATCATTCCGTTTGATCGGTTTCTCTTTCTTTCCTCTGTCACGTCTGTCCGTGTGCTTGATCCTAAAGGGTCGCGAGCAATGGTGGATAATATTTAACATATTAGTTGTTCAATAGTATGGGACATGTAGCCCACTTCATGGAATCATCATGGAAAGCAGATCAAGCCTGTCAGTTTAAACCTGGAGCCACATGGTTTATGAAGACTGGACCTTTGTCGTATCAGATCCACGATCAGTGAGAATTAGGGTAGATTTATTGGACTGTTGGTCAACACTTATTGTTACAGTTTTCTCCCTTTCCAATATTTAATGGATTGAACAACTGAAAGAGAACTTTGAGAATGAATCAATCCACTGTATTTTTGATTCACCAATATATGTTGTGCGTAAAGGCTCTCCAAACTATTTTTTTTGATGAAGTAGGTAGACTAGGATAATATATATTTGCACTTTTGCACTTTTCTTAAACAATTCCCTGTTTCTTCTAAAAAATAAGTTGAAATAAGCAAACACAGCGCTGATTTGTATTGCCAAAGAGCTCGAATTTTGTTTCATTGGTCCACAGTACATTTTCCCGAGGATTTAGGCTTGTTTAGGTGAGTTTATGTGAAGTTCAATGTGGTGTTCTTGTATCGGCTTCAGCAGTGGGGTCTTCCTATGTTTACCAAAGACCAAATTAAGCATTCAAAGAAAGTAACACCCTCCCCACAACCAAACACATGGTAGATTCGGTAATGCCGTGAGGTTGCTTTGCTGCCTCTGATACTGGGGGCCCTGATTGTGTTCAAGACATCAGGAAATCAGTTGATTTTTACGGTGTTTTTAAGTGCAATGTTCAACCCAGTGTCCAAAAACTGTCTCTGTTGAAGATTGTGGGTCTTCCAGCAAGACAACAACCCCAAACACACATCAAAAGCACCCAGGAATGCAAACGTATTGATGGCTACAAGAAGCATTTGTCGCCAGTTGTCTTGGCCAAAGGCTGTGGTGCCAATAATTTTGTCCATGCCGTTTGTCTTCATTTAAAAAAAAAGAACATTTGTAAACTTAACGTTTTGATGCGTAAATTCTAAATATTAAGAAAGGCCCTTACAGCGCGAGTTCTTTCTGCACGAGGTACCAGAATTCTATGCTGCTGTTCTAGAGTTTGATTGTTGCATTTTGCCGCTATTCTCTGCACCTCCTCATTGCATCAAGACCACAACGTCCACTCCATATGAGGCTTTATAAAATGTTCTCCCTATAGTAGTGGCAGTGAGTATTTGTAGTATTATTGATAATTGTATAATTCTTATTATCATATATATTACACGTATTATCTGAAAGAGGGGCTACGTGTGTGAGATAGGGAGGGACACCTCGAGGTGCTAAGTCCGGTGTATTTGATACAATAGTGGCAAACAAACTAAATGGCAGCGAGGTATGAGCATTATACATATGCCGGGCATGGCTGAAGCCGGGAAACGCTGACTTCCTAAATACTTTGTGTTCATTTTTTAAATGAATTGTTTCTCCCTTGGAAAAACTAGGTTTCAGCGGTGGCTACATTTAATCAACATGTCAATGTAATATCACCACTGGGCATGTAGCCTACGGATGCCTGCCTTGTCACCAAGCGAGGAAGGCAATCTCTCATCAAATGTGGTGAGTATTATGGCTTCGCCAGGGCGGAGGAGAGTGAGAACAGGGTGGATCAAGTCATGTCAGCAACAGCATGAGGTAGTCTGTTTGGGTGATCCGATTAAATGGTTTGTGTATAATCAGCCATATTGTGCGCAGAGACGGCGGCATGACTGGACCTGGGTTGTAGACGTAGTGGGTTATCATATAGGACTACTATAGGAGCTTGACAAGATTATCTACGTTCATGCTACGGGCTGAATGTTTACATGGCCGGACCAGTTATCGCTCTCCTTCCAAAACATAAATGCATTTCTATAAACTTCAAGTGTTACTAACTACACAGCATAGGCCAAGGAAAATTATTTGGGTGATGATCTGTGAGGTGATGAAATTGAATTTGATTTGTGATTTGTCAAAACTTGAAAAGTAATTTACAGTTTTATGTGCTGCTGTTCTTCTATACACTGTAGCACATCGCAGATTTATAATCTGATAAAAAGTAGGCAAACGAAGTTGACATTTTTTTGGGCAATGGGGGCAGCCATATTTGACAATGTTTATTTGCCTCTAACGACGCTTTCAAAACAACTAGGTAAAATCATGAGGTAAAAGGTCAAATCATGATGTCCCGAGTACCTGAGTTAGAATTCCAAGTTGGATGAACTTTCAAATACATTTTTTCCCAGACGGAGCTAATTTCTTTCGGGGTTGCCAGGTGTTTTGAATCTAAGTCGGAAGTCAGATGTTTCCGAGTTCTCAGTTGTTTTGAATTCTGCATTATATGAATGGCATTATGGGATTAGGGAGGTTTCACTTGTCAAACATAAAGAAACATGGCAGCCATCCTTTAGCATTTAGCTGCTGTTGGCTAAACTGACACGTATCTCTTAACTAAACAATATTACATTTGTCCCTTTTGATCTCCAGAGATGTGGTACATTGTAAACTAGGTTAGCTGTTAGGTCACTAACTTATGTTTTTTCATCGCAACCTGTTATTTAGACTGGTAAACGTAAACTCATCGCCTTGGTCCGTACAATTGCCCTTATTTTAGCACCCCAAAAACGTAATACTTCCAGATCAACTGTAATGTCAATACCATTGTAAAGCACAATTTCTCCCCTTTCCAACAGAATCAATTACATGACCTAAACGCTGCCCGTTTCTGCACGATTCAAGAAGGCAATGAGCCCCGTCGGGTCTTTTTAAAAATGGCAGGTGGGGAAGCGAAACTATGCGTGAGAGATGTTGTGTGGGAAAATAGCTTTTTTTCACTAGATCTGTCCAACTTATCACCTTATCGCCTCTAAAATGTAAATAAAACACTATAAGGATTTTATATCATGTGTCATTACATACCTATTTGAAGGTTTGTGTCAAATTTGAATCAGGTTTTTAGGGCGGTGCTAAGGTGTTCTTAGAAGTAAACAGCTTGATGGTCGCTTGCAATGATGATGCAATAATGACTAGGTATCCCCCCTTATGTCACTGTCCATTTCTTGTTTTTAAACGATGAGAGAAGTGCTACACCTGGCGGAGAGAGATTGTAAGACATAAATAGTTGCTTTATGCGTACTGTACGTTACGACATGACACGTCAAGATGAAACGGAGGGTTCGTTTTTTTCAACTTTTCTCCAATACTATAGAGCCATTACCATGTCGATCAACGCTTGAATAGAAACCTAGTTCACTTCCCCGATTTTGAAGTCAACACAGTCGCTACAGTTCCATTAGTTTTCTTTGTAGCCTTGTTTGAATGTTGCGGCTGCGCGAGTTTAAGTAATATGGAATGAGTTTGGCTGTAGATGTGTTCCCTGTGATGCTTGGATGATGAAGGTCGCATTTATCTTGTACAATAAAAGGTCAAATTGAGGAATAAAGTTTAAGACCTTTATTTTCCATCAATACCCCAAAATATTCAGATGCTGTTCAGAGAACAATGGTGTTTAGATGCATTTGTTGCATCTTGCGTTCTGTTCCAATCACATATTTGCAATGGTACGCTGCAGGGATCAATCACTCAACAATGATTACACATATGCGATTGTACGTGTCAAAAGGTTACATTTACAAGAAATAAAATGGGTTCTGCAATGTTTCAAATCCAATAACAAGGTCTGTAGACAAAAAGTTTGTTTTTCAATTTCAACTTATTTTATAGTAGAAGAAATAGGGATTTATTGAAGAAAAGTGCCAATATACGTATTTGGCTGCAACATTTTTGTATCTACCAATTAATTGGTGCTGAAACGGCGATATTCATAAGCAGAGCCTGGTTTGAGCCCCATCTGTTCGGCCAAAAAATATACAGTACCAGTCAAAGGTTTGGACACTCCTACTCATTCAAGGGGTTTTCTTATTATTTTACTATTTTCTACATTGTAGAATAATAGTGAAGATATCAAAACTATGAAATAACGCATATTTCCGGTCATAAGAGACCGTGGCAGAAAAATGAGTTACAAATATATTTTAAAAAACACACAATAAAACAATTGGTTAGGTGCGAGAAAAACGTCAGCCATCTCTTCTGGCGCCATCTCTTCAATGAAGACATCAACACTATGAAAAAACACATATGGAATCATGTAGTAACCAAAAAAGTGTTAAACAAATCAAGATACATGTTTTATTTGAGATTCTTTGAAGGAGCGACCCTTTGCCTTGATGACAGCTTTGCACACTCTTGGCATTCTCTCAACCAGCTTCATGAGGTGGTCAACTGGAATGTATTTCAATTAACAGGTGTGCCCTGTTAAAAGTTCAATTGTGGAATTTCTTTCCTTCTTAAAGCATTTGAGCCAATCAGTTGTATTGAGACAAGCTAGCGGTGGTATATTTATTTGGTAAAATACCAAGTTCATATTATAGCAAGAATAGCTCATATAAGCAAAGAGAACCGACAGTCCTTCATTACTTTAAGACATGAAAGTCAGTCAATTCGGAAAATTTCTTCAAGTGCAGTCGCAAAAACAATCAAGTGCTATCATCAAACTGTCTCTCCCGAGGACTACCACAGGAAAGGAAGATCCAGAGTTACATCTGCTGCAGAGGAAAGTTCATTAGAGTTACCAGCCTCAGAAATTGCAGCCCAAATAAATGCTTCACAGAGTTCAAATATCAAACACATCTCAACACTGTTCAGAGGAGACTGCGTGAATCAGGCCTTCGTGGTTGAATTTCTGCAAAGAAACCACTCCTAAAGGACACCAATGAGAAGAAGAGACTTGCTTGGGCCAAGAAACACAAGCAATGGACATTTGACTGGTGGAAATCTGTCCTTTGGTCTGATGAGTCCAAATTTGAGATTTTTGGTTCCAACCACCGTGTCTTTGTGAGACGCGGACTAGGTGAACGGATGATCTCCGCATGTGTGGTTCCCACTGTGAAGCATGGAGGAGGAGGTGTGATGGTGTGGGGGTGCTTTGCTGGTGACACTGTCAGTGATTTATTTAGAATTAAAGGCACATTTAACCAGCATGGCTACCACAGAATTCTGCAGCGATACACCATCCATTCTGGTTTGCGCTTAATGGGAATATCATTTGTTTTTCACCAGGACAATGACCCAACACACCTCCAGGCTGTGTACGGGCTATTTGGCCAAGAAGGATAGTGATAGAGTACTGCATCAGATGACCTGGCCTCCACAATCCCAATTGAGATGGTTTAGGATGAGTTGGACTGCAGAATGAAGGAAAAGCAGCCAACAAGTGCTCAGCATATGTGAGAACTCCTTCAAGACTGTTGGAAAAACATTCCAGGTGAAGCTGGTTGAGAGAATGCTGAGAATGTGCAAAGCTGTCACCAAGGCAAAGGGTGGCTACTTTGAAGAATCTAAAATCTATTTTGATTTGTTTAACACTTTTTTTGTTTAATACATGAATGTGTTATTTCATAGTTTTGACGTCTTCACTATTATTCTACGATGTAGAAACTAGTAAAAATAAAGAAAAACCCTTGAATGAGTAGTTGTGTCCAAACTTTTGACTGGTACTGTTTGTGTATGTATATATATTTTTTTATCATTATAATGTACATTTGTTGGCCTGTTTTGCATGTTATTGTGGCTTAAATACATATCACATATCAGTTTGCACATTTTTTTAAGTGTTTTTATTAAGGTCGCATACAACATTTTTATATATTTTTTTGTTTCTTGAGTAAGGCAACTCCAAAATGCAGGTGTTTCAGCCAAGCTCAGTGCTTTGTGTGGTGATGGGCCAGCCAGCATCGGTGCCATCGGCCATTAACATTACACAACAAGTTGGAAATCGCAAATTCAACAGAGTGGTTTGGAAGGAATCAGTGGCTAACTTTAAGCATTGCAAAGCAATCACTAACCTGCTATTCAGTGGAGAGGGTGTGTGATCCAAGTCTGCTTAAAAGGATCAACTTAAAAGGATAAACATTCACATACAATACCATGGGCCAGAAAATGTTGAATACATTGGCCATGCTGTAAATACAGTATGACTTCTGCCATGTTCAAAACAATTGGAAACTTGGAACTGGGAGATCTCAGATTTCAGTGAGTTTAAGACAACCTGGAACTCTGATAAAATGAGCTCCGACTGTGAAAATGAGTTTTGAACGGTCATCCAACTCGGAATTCCAAGTTGGGAATTTTGTCCGCTCTCTAGAGCTCCGGCCTGAAGATCACTGACGCCATGATTCAACCTAGTTGTTTCCTGAGTTCCCAGCTGTCTTGAAAGCACCATGCATGCAGAGAATGCCAGACTTTGATGACAAATGTTTGATAACAAAATTTCTTTAACTGTCCTCTTTGACCGTGTCTCTAACTGTCCTCTTTGATCGTGTCTCTCACTGTCCTCTTTGACCGTGTCTCTCATTGTCCTCTGAGACCGTGTCTCTCACTGTCCTCTTTGACCGTGTCTCTCATTGTCCTCTGAGACCGTGTCTCTCACTGTCCTCTGAGACCATGTCTCTCACTGTCCTCTTAGACCATGTCTCTCACTGTCCTCTTAGGCCGTGTCTCTCACTGTCCTCTTAGACCGTGTCTCTCACTGTCCTCTTAGACCATGTCTCTTACTGTCCTCTTAGACCATGTCTCTCACTGTCCTCTGAGACCGTGTCTCTCATTGTCCTCTGAGACCGTGTCTCTCACTGTCCTCTTTGACCGTGTCTCTCATTGTCCTCTGAGACCGTGTCTCTCACTGTCCTCTGAGACCATGTCTCTCACTGTCCTCTTTGTCTCTCACCCTCTTAGGCCGTGTCTCTCCTCTTATTGTCCTCTGTCCTCTTTGACCGTGTCTCTCACTGTCCTCTGAGACCATGTCTCTCACTGTCCTCTTAGACCATGTCTCTCACTGTCCTCTTAGGCCGTGTCTCTCACTGTCCTCTTAGACCATGTCTCTTACTGTCCTCTTAGACCGTGTCTCTCACTGTCCTCTGAGACCGTGTCTCTACCTGTCCTCTGAGACCATGCCTCTACCTGTCCTCTTAGATATGTCTCTAACTGTCCTCTTGGACCATGTCACTATCTGTCCTCTGAAACAAGGTGGTCATGTTTAACTGTTTGTCCTTGGTCCTCTGAGTGACAGGGAGAAAGAGAAGCCTAGTGTCTTTAATATGCAAAATATTCCCTCTGCATATAGTTCACAGTTTAATCAGGCTAATCAATCAGTACCACAGCCCTGCACCTCACACACACACACACACACACACACACACACACACACACACACACACACACACACACACACACACACACACACACACACACACACACACACACACACACACACACACACACACACACACACACAAATAGGCACGGTCACACAGGTGCACATACCCATACGAGTCCTCTGTCTGACAACGTTCTCTGCATGCCAAATGTCAGTTTTATTGCGTAAGGTAGGGCGTGTAGTTGAAGTATTTGTGTGTGTGTGTTTGTGGAATGTTTGTGTCTCTTTGTAGGGTATGTGGGTGTGTGAGGTGGTGAGGCTTAACACAGTGAGATAATTACTTGCGTTATCAGTGTTGAAACAGACAAATCAAGGCCACCCTGACGACCGGCCAGGCGACAGCCCGACAACCAACCAATCCGCTGCTTTGTTGGCCTTTATGTAGAGGAGCTTGTTAAGAGGAGGGGGAGGGGGGTTAAGTACCGACAAATACATGACTCAACAGAATGAGTGAAGGGGAGAGGAAAGGAGAGAGGAATAAGGGAGGGTAGAGGAGAGGAGGAGAGTTGAAGGGACGAGAGAGAGGAGAGAGAGGAGAGAAAGGAGAGAGAAGAGGGGATAGGAGAGGCAATGAGAGGAAAGCAGAGAGAGGAAACAGAGGGGATAGGAGAGGCGATGAGAGGAAAGAAGAGAGAGGAAACAGAGGAGAGAGAGAGAGAGAGAGAGAGAGAGAGAGAGAGAGAGAGAGAGAGAGAGAGAGAGAGAGAGAGAGAGACAGCAAAAGAAAGAAAAGGAGAGGAAATAGAGGGCGAGAGAGAGTGGGAGAAAGAGAGAGAGAAAGAAATGGAGTGGGAGAAAGAGGTATGGAGAGAGAGAGGGATAGAAAGAGAGAGCGAGAAGAGGTATGGAGAGTGGTTCCTGAGGAGGTTTTCTGGCTGGTGCCGATTGACGCACGTCTGCGTGCAAAGGATTCTGGGATTACTGACTGATCTGTGTGTGTGTGCTGTGGTAGAAAGAGAGAACATCCACTCTGACACGATCTGTAATGCTCTGACGTGCTCACACTCACACAGACACGCACACACATAAATATTCCCTGAAACCAGCATTTCTCCACCGTTTCCACTCAGTAATCAATTCTATTAGGAGTTCCACTGTTCTGCTCTACACGGTTACAACTACCAACATAACAGCACATAGCAGTGCATAACTCTCTATGTGTGTGTTTGTTTGTGAGTGTGTATGTCACTGAAGAACAGATGAAGTTAAATACCTGCTCACATACGGTAATGCACAGACCAGCTACATCACACACACACACACACGCACACGCACACGCACACGCACGCACGCACGCACGCACGCACGCACACACACACACACACACACACACACACACACACACACACACACACACACACACACACACACACACACACACACACACACACACACACACACACACACCTCTGCATTCCACCATGAATCCCACTGCTGTACCACCCTCTGAAGCTAAGCAGGGTTGGTCCTGGATGGGAGACCAGATGCTGTTGTACGTGATGTTGGAAGGCCAGTAGGATCCCAATGCCCCAGGGCAGGGGTTGGGGACATTGCCCGGTGTAGGGTGCCGTCTTTTGGAAGGGACATTAAACGGGTGTCCTAACTCTCTGTGGTCACTAAAGATCCCATGGCACTTATCGTAAGAGTAGGGGTGTTAACCCCGGTGTCCTGGCTAAATTCCCAATCTGGCCCTCATACAATGACGGTCACCTAATCATCCCCAGTTTATAATTGTCTCATTCATCCCCGCTCCTCTCCCCTGTAACTATTCCCCAGGTTGTTTCTGTAAATAAGTATGTGTTCTAAGTCAACTTACCTGGTAAAATAAAGGGTTAAATTAAATGAAAAAGAAATTGAAATTGAGAAATTGAGCGAAGGAACTGAAGGAAAGAAATGAGAAAGGGTTTCAGATCAGGGATGAGGAAAGCAGGTCTGAGATGAGCCTGCTCTCCAGAGAGATACCATGAACACATGGCTCCACATTACATTACTGCAACATTACAGTCCTGCAGTACATTATCCCCCAGATCAGACAGCATCATCAGTCACTCATTATCTCTGTTGTTCCACCAGAACAACATGGAAATTCGGATTTTAGTGTACATTATTAAAAGGAGAGAGCTCATTATGCGATTTGCCATGACGTTAAAGGAAAGCCAAACAGAGCTCGGATGAAGTCAAATCACATTGAAACAACAAAGGAAGTCAATCAGCAGAGAGGACTCAACCAGAAGGGTAGAACAACAACATCAAGCATCACCACGCTCTGTGAGAGACATGACTAAACATACAAACAAACACTAGCACTGTCCTCTATCCCCAGCAAGATGCGTGTGTATCTGTGTGTGTGTTTGTGCTCGTGCGTGCGTGCGTGCGTTCGTGTGAACAACTCTATACTCAGGGATGAGTTTTTAATGAAGCCAGTTAAAGAGATTCTCCTCTACATTTGTATACTTTTTAGCCAATAGTTCTGAAAATAGCGTTCAGGAGCATGGTCCCCGAAAATTGCGTACTACAGTATGTCACGTGTTCAGGTATAGTATGTATACCACTTCATTGCTCTCTCTGTTGCTCTGCTGTGTGTGTATCTTGCTAGTGGTCACTCAAATGGGGAGAGGCTGAACCTCATTGGCTGGAAGTCAAATTTGCTAGAGGGCTGGCCCACGTGGGGGGAAAATGTAGGGAAAATGTCACCACACAGCGCCCAGTAAACAGTCACTTTCAAGGATTCTGTGGCTAATTGAAGTGAGACAAGTAATTCTGCTCATAGATTATGCATGTACTGTATGTACTACACATTGACACATCCAGCCCAAATGGGAGGTGTAAAAAAAGACTTACTAGTTGCCAAAGTTCCGGAGCCTTTCTTGAATCACTGTCTTACTGTGTGACAGTGATTTTGGATGTGAAGTGTGTTGGGCTGGAGAAGTTTTGTAGGGTGAGTTTATCCTGGAGCTTCACCAATGACTGTGTGTGTGTGTGTGTGTGTGTGTGTGTGCCTGTGACCGGTGTAGATTGCCTCTGCTTTGTGCGTTTTGATCGGCTTACATATGACCATAGGATCAGGGTTTATCTTTTACTCTCTGATAATGACAGGAAAAATGTCTCTGAACAAATGCTGGGCTGCCCTTTTTCGCCAACTCCTCTCTTCCACATGGGAAGTAGACAGTAGACAGGCCCCAATGTAACAAGAATCTCGTTTCACATGACAGTACATTCTATCATAAGGTAAATGCTACGTACAGTATGAGCTATGGGTATTCTTAATAACAGGCAGGAATTATGTACAGTGATGTGCACCCGCGAGGAACTAACAGTCAGCAAAATATCGCGAGGTGAAGGATCCGCTCCTTTTTTTAAATGTAGCCTAAAATGACATACCCAAATCTAACTAACTGCCTCAGGCCTTGAAGCAAGTATATGCATATTCTTGGTACACACCTAGAGGTTTGTGGACATGTGAGAGGAATGTAGGAGAATATAACACAATAGATCTGGTAAAAGATAATACAAAGAAAAAAACAACCATTCTTTTTCATGTTTTTTTGCACCATCATCTTTGAAATGCAAGAGAAAGGCCGTAATTCGAATATCCCAGCTCAGGTGCAATATAGAATTTGGCCACTAGATGACAGCAGTGTATGTGCAACGTTTTAGACAGATCCAATGAACCATTGCATTTCTGATCAAAATGTTGTATTAAGACTGCCCAAATGTGCCTAATTTGTATATTAATAACTTTTCATGTTCAAAATTGTGCCCTCTCCTCAAACAATAGCATGGTATTATTTCACTGTAATAGCTACTGTAAATTGGACAGTGCGGTTAGATTAACAAGAATTCAAGCTTTCTGCCAATATCAGATATGTCTATGTCCTGGGAAATGTTCTTGTTACTTACAACCTCATGCTAATCGCAATAGTCTATTAGCTCAACCATCCCGTGGGTGGGACACCGATCCCCGAAAAAAGTTTTGACAAACAAATACACATGACATACCTGATAATGGCATGAAAATATATCACAATATACTGTAATGGTGGGACACCATTATAATACCCTGCCAGTAAACATATAAACTCATTGTGTGTTTTAACATATAGGATTGATTGTGATTTTCATGGGACAATAATATTGTGGGCAGGGGATGTTTATGAGGGGGAATGCAGAAGGAGAAGGAAGTGTGGGACATTACCAAGGGCACTTACAACAACAAAAGAAATGTACACTAATATCAGGCATGGGAACTATTTCGATTTTGTGTAATTATATTACATGAATTCTAACACTTGTTACACTCACCACGCAGAATTACGCAAACATCTGGAGAGTATGAAAAGCAAAAGATAGTACTTGTAATGACTTTGTAGATACCGGCCCTAAGTGTAGATTTTTTTTATTTTTTTTATTTCACCTTTATTTAACCAGGTAGGCTAGTTGAGAACAAGTTCTCATTTGCAACTGCGACCTGGCCAAGATAAAGCATAGCAGTGTGAACAGACAACACAGAGTTACACATGGAGTAAACAATTAACTAGTCAATAACACAGTAGAAAAAAAAAATGGGCAATCTATATACAATGTGTGCAAAAGGCATGAGGAGGTAGGCGAATAATACAATTTTGCAGATTAACACTGGAGTGATAAATGATCAGATGGGCATGTACAGGTAGAGATATTGGTGATATTGGTGTGCAAAAGAGCAGAAAAGTAAATAAATAAAAACAGTATAAAAACAGTATGGGAATGAGGCAGGTGAATAAGGGTGAGCTATTTACCTATAGACTATGTACAGCTGCAGCGATCGGTTAGCTGCTCGGATAGCTGATGTTTGAAGTTGGTGAGGGAGATAAAAGTCTCCAACTTCAGCGATTTTTGCAATTCGTTCCAGTCACAGGCAGCAGAGTACTGGAACGAAAGGCGGCCAAATGAGGTGTTGGCTTTAGGGATGATCAGTGAGATACACCTGCTGGAGCGCGTGCTACGGATGGGTGTTGCCATCGTGACCAGTGAACTGAGATAAGGCGGAGCTTTACCTAGCATGGACTTGTAAATGACCTGGAGCCAGTGGGTCTGGCGACGAATATGTAGTGAGGGCCAGCCGACTAGAGCATACAAGTCGCAGTGGTGGGTGGTATAAGGTGCTTTAGTGACAAAACGGATGGCACTGTGATAGACTGCATCCAGTTTGCTGAGTAGAGTGTTGGAAGCCATTTTGTAGATGACATCGCCGAAGTCGAGGATCGGTAGGATAGTCAGTTTTACTAGGGTAAGCTTGGCAGCGTGAGTGAAGGAGGCTTTGTTGCGGAATAGAAAGCCGACTCTGGATTTGATTTTTGATTGGAGATGTTTGATGTGAGTCTGGAAGGAGAGTTTGCAGTCTAGCCAGACACCTAGGTACTTATAGATGTCCACATATTCAAGGTTGGAACCATCCAGGGTGGTGATGCTAGTCGGGCATGCAGGTGCAGGCAGCGATCGGTTGAAAAGCATGCATTTGGTTTTACTCGCGTTTAAGAGCAGTTGGAGGCCACGGAAGGAGTGCTGTATGGCATTGAAGCTCGTTTGGAGGTTTGATAGCACAGTGTCCAATGACGGGCCGAAAGTATATAGAATGGTGTCGTCTGCGTAGAGGTGGATCAGGGAATCGCCCGCGGCAAGAGCAACATCATTGATATATACAGAGAAAAGAGTCGGCCCGAGAATTGAACCCTGTGGCACCCCCATAGAGACTGCCAGAGGACCGGACAGCATGCCCTCTGATTTGACACACTGAACTCTGTCTGCAAAGTAATTGGTGAACCAGGCAAGGCAGTCATCCGAAAAACCGAGGCTGTTGAGTCTGCCGATAAGAATTTGGTGATTGACAGAGTCGAAAGCCTTGGCGAGGTCGATGAAGACGGCTGCACAGTACTGTCTTTTATCGATGGCGGTTATGATATCATTTAGTACCTTGAGTGTGGCTGAGGTGCACCCGTGACCGGCTCGAAACCAGATTGCACAGCGGAGAAGGTACGGTGGGATTCGAGATGGTCAGTGACCTGTTTGTTGACTTGGCTTTCAAGACCTTAGATAGGCAGGGCAGGATGGATATAGGTCTATAGCAGTTTGGGTCCAGGGTGTCTCCTCCTTTGAAGAGGGGGATGACTGCGGCAGCTTTCCAATCCTTGGGGATCTCAGACGATATGAAAGAGAGGTTGAACAGGCTGGTGATAGGGGTTGCGACAATGGCGGCAGATAGTTTCAGAAATAGCGGGTCCAGATTGTCAAGCCCAGCTGATTTGTACGGGTCCAGGTTTTGCAGCTCTTTCAGAACATCTGCTATCTGGATTTGGGTAAAGGAGAACCTGGAGAGGCTTGGGTGAGGAACTACGGGGGGCGGAGCTGTTGGCCGAGGTTGGAGTAGCCAGGCGGAAGGCATGGCCAGCCGTTGAGAAGTGCTTATTGAAGTTTTCAATAATCATGGATTTATCGGTGGAGACCGTGTTTCCTAGCCTCAGTGCAGTGGGCAGCTGAGAGGAGGTGCTCTTGTTCTCCATGGACTTCACAGTGTCCCAGAACTTTTTGGAGTTGTACAAATAACTGGGAATAAGTGACAAATAATAAACAGCAGTCAAAAAATGTCATACAAATGGTTCAATGTAGATAGTACAGGTAGCTTTTTGGTTGGCTATGTAAATAACTATTTTGCACTCCTATGGCTTGGGGGGTTGAAGCTCTTCAGGGTCCTGTTGGTTCCAGACTTGGTGTATCAGCCTGGTCCCATAGACTAGACATAAGACAGTAAACGTAAATCCGGGACAATTAAATTAGTATACGTTAATTAAGGTTGCTTAAGGCAAAAACAAAAGGAGGGTGGTTGGTTGGAGTGGGTGAGTATGCATATTACGCAAATGTCTAGCAAGGGTTCAAATCCAAAGGTTCAAATCATGGACAACTTTAACATTTTAGCAGCTTTTCAGCTGCCTTCTACATTTGAGCTACTTTGCAACAATTTAGCATGTTAGCTAATCCTTCCCCAAACCCTAACCCTGTTAGCTAATCCTTCCCCAAACCCTAACCCTGTTAGCTAATCCTTCCCCTAACCCTAACCCTGTTAGCTAATCCTTCCCCAAACCCTAACCCTGTTAGCTAATCCTTCCCCTAACCCTAACCCTGTTAGCTAATCCTTCCCCTAACCCTAACCCTGTTAGCTAACCGTTCCCCTAACCCTAAACATAACCCTTTAACCTAACTCATAACCTTAACCCTAACCCCAACCCTTAACCTAGCTAATGTTAGCCAGCTAGCTAGCAATAGCATTAGCCACGTAACCACCTAGCTAATGTTAGTCACAACAAATTAGAATTTGTAACATATCATACGTTTAGCAAATTCTTAACAATTTTGTATGTTTGGCAAATTCGTAGCATATTGTACGAATTGCAATTTGTAATATATTGTGAATTGCAATTCTTAACATATCATATGAATTGTAATTCATAACATACATATCATACCAAATGGATGATGGACATCCACAAATGAATACATACGAAATGTAACATATCATACTAAATGGATTTTTGCACATTTACATACAGAATAATACGAAATGCTCTGAGACTAGGTTGGGTGCATCGGTACAGATTACCGGTAGCAGAGATAATACTCTATGACTTGGGGTATATAGAGAACAGTCTATGAATTGGGGTTTATCAGGGCTCAGTGTCACTGGAATAGTACATGATGGAGCCTATGCCTATACATATGCAAAGACCAGCAAAAAAACTTGGTCTGTAATTGGAGTAAATGGAATAAATGGAACTAAATACTCAGTATGCACATCCACTTGCATAAACATTCCAAATGAAACTGAGAATGTCTCGGAAACGTGAGAAAAAAATAAATATCTGCAGAGATAAAATATCTCCGACACAGTAGATCAAAACATTGCATCAAAAGAAAATCTGGTGGTGAACATCAAACACGTTTTGAATGACTCTGCTTCACGCCTAAATTCGCTGTACCTCTCGTGCATAGACTCGCACACACCCCAGAGTGCTTGATGGAGGAACCCTGCGATCATGCTAGCGTTGATCGGCTTACATTGAACCAAAGGATCAGGGTTGGTAAACTAGGTTTTAATCCATTTGAGAAAGATTTTCTTTCAATATTAAAAAATCTGCATCAAGAAAATATGACCATTTTCCCACCAGTGGTGTGTTTTCACCAAACGGACTTGCGAAATGATGACTGTAAGTGGCCATCGGTGTGAGAGCTCACTCAAGAGTTATTGGCAACCCCTAACATGGAGAACAGAAAGCGCTCGAGTGTCATTTTAACTGGCAAAGATGTGAGTGGGAAGTCCCATTCTCCACCAAAGTAGAGGCAAGCACTGGCTGTCACCAACCAGCGCCAGGACCAAGGCCAATTCTTCCACTAGTGTGCTATCATCGGAAACTTCACCATTAACATCACCAACTAGCTTGGCTAACTCGTACTCGCCAACCTCAACAGTTGTTTAGCATAGCAATGTCGAATGAATAGAAGGATTTGAATTAATGACTGGGTCAAAGCATGAGAAAAGAACTAACGACCAAGCACACTTGGGTTGCAACGCCTTGGGTGTCGCTACACGACTAAAGAACAGCAACAGCTTTAGTCCGGAGTTATCGCACAATAATCCCTGGGTTCTCATGCCTTATTAGTTCATTAACATATAGGGTTGATTGTTATTCATGGGACAATTTGACAGTCATCTACCTCTTCCACATGGGTAGACAGGGAAAGGGGAAGAGGTAAGGGGGGCAGGGGGTGTTTATGAGGGGGAATGCAGAAGGAAAAAGGAAGTGTTCAACATGAAAAAGGGCAGCAACAACAACAAAAGGAATGTACTCAGGCATGGGAACTATTCAGATTTTGTGTAATTACATTACATGAAATTCAACACTTGTTACACCTGCACACTTTGTGTTGTGTCAAACACAGTGTGTGTGTGTGTGTGTGTGTGTGTGTGTGTGTGTGTGTGTGTGTGTGTGTGTGTGTGTGTGTGTGTGTGTGTGTGTGTGTGTGTGTGTGTGTGTGTGTGTGTGTGTGTGTGTGTGTGTTGCCAATCCTTTATTCTGACTCTCTATTCATTGACATTTCCTTTTTCACGGAAAGATAATTACTTCTTAAGCTTTTATTGTAATTCTGGGAGCCGCTGGTGGATTTGAGAGCTGTAATGCAGTTCTGTCTCTGACACCATCAAAACTATGCAGGTGTCGGCGAGCGTGGATCTGGTAGAATCTAGCCCAAAGTGAACATTTTTGTTGGTGTTCTAGAGCTGTAATTGAACATGTTTGTTGGTGTTCTAGAGCTGTAAGTGAACATGTTTGTTGGTGTTCTAGAGCTGTAAGTGAACATGTTTGTTGGTGTTCTAGAGCTGTAATTGAACATGTTTGTTGGTGTTCTAGAGCTGTAAGTGAACATGTTTGTTGGTGTTCTAGAGCTGTAATTGAACATGTTTGTTGGTGTTCTAGAGCTGTAAGTGAACATGTTTGTTGGTGTTCTAGAGCTGTAATTGAACATGTTTGTTGGTGTTCTAGAGCTGTAAGTGAACATGTTTGTTGGTGTTCTAGAGCTGTAATTGAACATGTTTGTTGGTGTTCTAGAGCTGTAAGCATGTTTGTTGGTGTTCTAGAGCTGTAAGTGAACATGTTTGTTGGTGTTCTAGAGCTGTAAGTGAACATGTTTGTTGGTGTTCTAGAGCTGTAATTGAACATGTTTGTTGGTGTTCTAGAGCTGTAAGTGAACATGTTTGTTGGTGTTCTAGAGCTGTAATTGAACATGTTTGTTGGTGTTCTAGAGCTGTAAGTGAACATGTTTGTTGGTGTTCTAGAGCTGTAGCTGTAAGCTGAACATGTTTGTTGGTGTTCTAGAGCTGTAAGTGAACATGTTTGTTGGTGTTCTAGAGCTGTAATTGAACATGTTTGTTGGTGTTCTAGAGCTGTAAGTGAACATGTTTGTTGGTGTTCTAGAGCTGTAATTGAACATGTTTGTTGGTGTTCTAGAGCTGTAATTGAACATGTTTGTTGGTGTTCTAGAGCTGTAAGTGAACATGTTTGTTGGTGTTCTAGAGCTGTAATTGAACATGTTTGTTGGTGTTCTAGAGCTGTAAGTGAACATGTTTGTTGGTGTTCTAGAGCTGTAAGTGAACATGTTTGTTGGTGTTCTAGAGCTGTAATTGAACATGTTTGTTGGTGTTCTAGAGCTGTAATTGAACATGTTTGTTGGTGTTCTAGAGCTGTAAGTGAACATGTTTGTTGGTGTTCTAGAGCTGTAATTGAACATGTTTGTTGGTGTTCTAGAGCTGTAAGTGAACATGTTTGTTGGTGTTCTAGAGCTGTAATTGAACATGTTTGTTGGTGTTCTAGAGCTGTAAGTGAACATGTTTGTTGGTGTTCTAGAGCTGTAATTGAACATGTTTGTTGGTGTTCTAGAGCTGTAATTGAACATGTTTGTTGGTGTTCTAGAGCTGTAAGTGAACATGTTTGTTGGTGTTCTAGAGCTGTAAGTGAACATGTTTGTTGGTGTTCTAGAGCTGTAATTGAACATGTTTGTTGGTGTTCTAGAGCTGTAAGTGAACATGTTTGTTGGTGTTCTAGAGCTGTAATTGAACATGTTTGTTGGTGTTCTAGAGCTGTAAGTGAACATTTTTGTTGGTGTTCTAGAGCTGTAAGTGAACATGTTTGTTGGTGTTCTAGAGCTGTAAGTGAACATGTTTGTTGGTGTTCTAGAGCTGTAATTGAACATGTTTGTTGGTGTTCTAGAGCTGTAAGTGAACATGTTTGTTGGTGTTCTAGAGCTGTAATTGAACATGTTTGTTGGTGTTCTAGAGCTGTAATTGAACATGTTTGTTGGTGTTCTAGAGCTGTAAGTGAACATGTTTGTTGGTGTTCTAGAGCTGTAAGTGAACATGTTTGTTGGTGTTCTAGAGCTGTAAGTGAACATGTTTGTTGGTGTTCTAGAGCTGTAAGTTTGTTGGTGTTCTAGAGCTGAACATGTTTGTTGGTGTTCTAGAGCTGTAATTGAACATGTTTGTTGGTGTTCTAGAGCTGTAAGTGAACATGTTTGTTGGTGTTCTAGAGCTGTAAGTGAACATGTTTGTTGGTGTTCTAGAGCTGTAATTGAACATGTTTGTTGGTGTTCTAGAGCTGTAAGTGAACATGTTTGTTGGTGTTCTAGAGCTGTAATTGAACATGTTTGTTGGTGTTCTAGAGCTGTAAGTGAACATGTTTGTTGGTGTTCTAGAGCTGTAAGTGAACATGTTTGTTGGTGTTCTAGAGCTGTAAGTGAACATGTTTGTTGGTGTTCTAGAGCTGTAAGTGAACATGTTTGTTGGTGTTCTAGAGCTGTAAGTGAACATGTTTGTTGGTGTTCTAGAGCTGTAAGTGAACATGTTTGTTGCAGTTCCTGACTAAAGCTCTAATTGTTGTGTGGTGGAATGGCAGCAGACATACTGCAGACTAGTTGAAGTGTTTAAAAAAATGTTTTTTATCTATGTTCCTTTAGTACAGAAATAAGTTCCATTGAAGCATTTGAGATAAACGAGTACGCAAATTCTACCTCTATTAACAGCTGTTGCCAGGTAACAGCTGCTTGCAGTCAATTTGGAATAAAAAGACTCTTCAAATATATGCCACATTTTTCATACTATACTGACGCTCTTATTTGGGCATGTAGACAAGTGTGCCATACCAGCATACATACTGTATACTATACAAATTATTAAGTGCCCTACACTTTATCTGCAAACATATAAGGTCAGTTTCATGCCTTAAGTATTGAGTTGAATATTTAAAAAAGTCTTATACATAAATGTGTGAAATAAATGTGAAAATAATTGCCTTATTTTGGGTTGGATTTGCAACAAACAATTTAATATTAATATGGCAGAATTTTAAAGGGCATGTACAACATCTGGTATATACTGTAGTTTGCCTCATTGCCTCATGCATTGCCTAATGGTCTAATTTCAAAATGAGAACACATTGCTCAACATGTAAACAATGTGCGAGTTTAGCTATTCTCTGCTTCAAATGGCAAAGGGGTGCACTGCACATGGCCACAAGGCCAGTTATGCCATGTAGGCCTTTGGCTGCATTGTCAATGCATGCCACATGATAAGCTGCTAAATGGATTCACATGGCTGATACACCGAGAGAGTGACTCAAATAATAATAATATACGCCATTTAGCAGACGCTTTTATCCAAAGCGACTTACAGTCATGTGTGCATACATTCTACATATGGGTGGTCCCGGGGATTGAACCCACTACCCTGGCGTTACAAGCGCCATGCTCTACCAACTGAGCTACAGAACGACCACAAATAAAACAGATAGACAAAAAGGACATGTGAATTTGACAATACAACACAGAGACACAGACACATTACAGACCAGAAGAACCCTTTCACCTCTTCATTGCAGGATTCTGATCTGTGATTAATCAACATTGACACTCGTTCATTTTGTATAATATTTCAACAATTAAAACAAGTTTAAAAACACTTCACCAGAAAATGATCAACACTTCATCATTTCAAAAATGTTCAAATAAACTCATATTTAAAGGTTAGTCATCTTAGTCTAAACAACAATAGGTAATTGAGTATTATCAAGTAGGCTTTTATACACCGAGTAAACAAAACATGAAGCTTTTTCAATGACAGACTGACCAGATGAAGGTGAAAGCTATGATCCCTTATTGATATCAAACATGGATGAAGGGGAGGAGGCAGGTTGAAGAAGGATTTTTAAGCCTTGAGGCAATTGTGACGTTGATTGTGTGTGTGTGTGTGCCATTCACAGGGTGAATAGGCAAGACAAACTATTTAAGTGCCTTTTTATGGCAGTAGATGCCAGGCACACCAGTTTGCGTCATAAACTGAACTTTTCCTGGGGTTTTCACGCTCAACAGTTTCTCATGTGTATCAAGAACGGTCCACCACCCAAAGGACATCTAGCCGGGAGGATGGGTGTGGGGGAATGCAACTCAATGTTAGGAAGGTGTTCCTAATGTTTGGTATACATGGTGTATAGAATTGCTTATTTAACAAATTTGAGAATACAAAGTATCAATGGCAGTCGATGCTGAATTATTGACACAATTTACATTCTATGCACAAGAAAATCATCAACACAATAAAAACTGCACATTTAAATACATATATTTTGGAACACCGTTAGCGCTTAAGGGTAATACAGAAGTGACAGTCCTCACTAGTACAGCAGCCTACTATTACTATAGCATCATTTCAGGGACAAAAAAAAAAGTCCACAGCAGTAGTGACCAACCTTGCTCCAATGATGCCTGATCTACTGGGTGAGCAGACTTCTGTTCCAGACCAGCAATAGCACGCTTGATTATCAACTCATTACGTTTGACAAGTTGAATAAGGGCTGAAACCGAACCCTGCACACTCAGCAGACTTCCACACAGGGTCAACATGCTCCAGTTGTAATAGGTTGCGGGGGATGTTTAACTGTATTTTAGTATACAACACTTGCTAACATAGGTACACATATCGCCCATGGCATTTAGGTATAACCCTTAGTCTCTTGGAACACGAATTGGGACCTCTCTCTTCATCTGCAAACAGGCTTTCGCAGTTTTCCATATCTGAAGGCAGAAAACATCACAAAGAAACAGGCTTCATTATACTCAAATTAGACAGCACTGAATACTATTTTGCTATTATCTCCCTGTCCTCTTAGTTTTCCCCTCTATAATATTTTCAGAATGTCCTCCCACAAAAGGATTTGCACTATGCGGGACTAGACTAAACTCTCCCTTTTCTGAAAGCTGGTGTTGCAATTTCACCCTCTTCCGTGGCTGACAACCAACAAGGATCCCCGTCATTCGCAGGAGATTGAGACAGAGATATCGGGGACGTAGGTCTGGGTGCCTTGTAAGGATCCGAAAGTGAGTGGGTAATCGCCTTTACCACCTGTCCTATTAGCCAAAGTACAATCATTGGATAATAAAATACACAAACTATTAGCACGTATATCCTACCAACGGGACATTTAAAAACTGTAATATCTTATGTTTCACAGAGTCGTGCTGAACGACGACTTGAATAACATACAGCTGGTGGGTTTTGGGTTTTTTTCGGCAGGATATAACAGCTGCCTCCGGTAAGACAAGGGGTTGCGGTCTGTGTATATTTGTAAACAACAGCTGGTGCACAAAATCTAAGGAAGTCTCAAGGTTTTGCTCGCCTGAGGTAGAGTATCTCATGATAAGCTGTAGACCACACTGTTCACCAAGAGAGTTTTCATCTATATTCTTTATAGCTGTCTATTTACCACAACAAACCGATGCTGGCACTAGGACTGCACTCAATGAGCTGTATATGGTCATAAGCAAACAGGAAAACGCTCATCCAGAGGTGGCGCTCCTGGTGGCACAGGGACTTTAAAGCAGAGAAACTGAAATCCCTTTTACCTAATTTCTACCAGCATGTTAAATTTGCAACCAGAGGGAAAAAAACTCTTGACCACCTTTACTCCACACACAGAAACATGTACAAAGCTCTCCCTCGCCCTCCATTTGACAAATCTGACCATAATTCTATCCTTCTGATTCCTGCTTACGTGCAAGAACTAAAGCAGGAAGTACCAATGACTTGGTCAATAAAGAAGTGGTCAAATGAAGCAGATGCTAAACTACAGGACTGTTTTGCTTGCACAGACTGGAATATGTTCCGGGATTCTTCTGATGGCATTGAGAAGTACACCACATCAGTCACTGGCTTCATCAAGAAGTGCATCAATGACATCATCCCCACAGTGGCAGTACGTACATACCCCAAAAAGAACCCATGGAGGGGTACCATTACAGGCAACATCCACACTGAGCTAAAGGGTGGAGCTGCCGCTTTCAAGGAGTGGGGCTCTAACCTGTAAGCTTATAAGAAATCCCGCTATGCCCACCGACAAACCATCCAACAGGCAAAGCATCAATACAGGACTAAGCCTGAATCGTACTACACCGGCTCCGACACTCGCTGGATGTGGCAGGGATTGCAAAATATTACAGACAACAAAAGGAAGCACAGCTGCGAGCTGCCCAGTGACACGAGCCTACCAGACGAGCCAAACTTATTCAATTCTCGCTTTGAGGCAAGTAACACTAAAACATGCATGAGAGCATGAGCTGTTCCGGATGACTGTGTGATCACGCTCTCCATAGCCAATGTGAGTAAGAGATCTTAAAAGGTCAATATTCACAAGGCCGCAGGGCCAGATGGATTACCAGGATGTGTACTCCAAGCATGCACTGACCAACTGGCTAGTGTCTTCACTGACATTATCAACCTCTCCCTGTCTGAGTATGTAATACCAACATGTTTCAAGCAGACCACTGTAGTCCCTGTGCCCAAGAACACTAAGATAACACTTAGAATACTTAGCACTAACATCTGTGGTGCTTTGAAAGGCTAGTCATGGCTCACATCATCACCATTATCCCAAAAACCTTAGACCCACTCAAATTTGCATTCCGCCCCAACAGATCTACAGATGATGCAACCTCTATTTCACTCCACACGGCCCTTTCCCACCTGGACAAAATTAACACCTATGTGAGAATGCTATTCACCATAGTGCCCTCAAAGCTCATCACTAAGATAAGGACCTTTTGACTAAACACCTCCCTCTGCAACTGGATCCTGGTCTTCCTGATGGACCGCCCCCAGGTGGTAAGGGTATGTAACAACACATCCATCATGCTGATCCTCAACACGGTGGCCCATCATGGGTGCATGCTCAGTCCCCTCCTTTACTCCCTGTTCATGACTACATGACCAGGCATGTAGTCATGCCAATGACAGTTTGCCGACAGTGGTAGGCCTGATCATCGACCTACAGTGGTAGGCCTGATCATCGACAACGATGAGACAGCCTATAGGGAGTAGGTCACAGACCTGGCAGTGTGGTGCCAGGACACAAACCTCTCCCTCAAAGTGATCAGCACAAAGGACTTAATTGTGGACTACAGGAAAAGGAGGACTGAGTATGCCCCCATTCTCATCGACAGGGTTGTATTGGGACAGGTTGAGAGCTTCAGGTTCTTTGGTGTCCACATCACCAACCAACTATCATGGTCTAAACACACCAAGACAGTCGTGAAGAGGGCACAACAAAGCCTATTCCCCCTCAGGAGACTGAAAAGATTTGGCAAAGGTCCTCAGAACCTCAAAAAGTTCTACAGTTGCACCATTGAGAGCATTCTGACTGGTTGCATCACTGCCTGGTATGGTAACTGCTCAGCCTCCGACTGGAAGGCACTACCGAGGGTGCGTACGGGCCGTGCATACGGCCCAGTACATCACTGGGCCAAGCTTCCTGCCATTCAGTAGGAGGAAGGCCCATAAAATTGTCAAAGACACCAGTCACCCTAGTCATAGACTGTTCTTTCCCCTACCGCATGGCAAGCGGTACCTGAGTGCCATAATACATATTACAACCCTGTTGTAGCTTCGAATATATATTTTAAAAACTACCCGAGGAATTTTATACAAAACGTTTGACATGTTTCTGTGGACATTATGAAGACTATTTGGAATTTCCGTCTGCTTTGTCGTGACCGCTCTCTCCTGTGGATTTTTTAACATAAGGCGACAAACAAAGGTCGGTATTTTGGGTATAAAAATAATCTTTATGGAACAAAAGGATCATTTGTTGTGTAACTGGGAGTCTCGTGAGTGAAAACATCCGAAGATCATCAAAGGTAAACGGTTAATTTGATTGCTTTTCTGATTTTCGTGACCAAGCGTCCTGATGCTAAGTGTACATAATGCTATGTTAGGCTATCGATAAACTTACACAAACACTTTCGGTGTGGCTGTCCACCCGTGATCTTCCCTTGGAGTTGGACTCGCAGAAGCTCGCTCCACGCTACATAGGACCATTCAAGATCCTGAGACGCATCAAGCCGGTCACCTATCGTCTCCAGCTTCCCAGGTCTATGAGAATCTGTCCATCCTTCCATGTTTCCCGTCTCATGAGGGTAAGGACCAGTCCCTTCTCTCTCCCCATACCTGCCACTCCGCCTCCTCGACTTGTTGATGGTCGTCCGGCCTACACCAACCAAGCGTCTCACCTTGTCAACAGCCAGTGAAACTACAGGGTGCCAAATTCAAAGAACAGAAATCCCTTAATTAAAATTCCTCAAACATACGTACATGTATTTTACACCATTTTAAAGACACACTCGTTGTAAATACAGCCACAGTGTCAGATTTCAAAAAGGCTTTACAACGAAAGCAAACCAAACGATTATGTTAGGTGAGTGCCTATTCACAGAATAACACAGCCATTTTTCCAGCCAAAGAGAGGATTCACAAAAAGCATAAATAGAGATAAAATGAATCACTAACCTTTGATGATCGTTATCAGATGACACTCATAGGACTTCATGTTACACAATACATGTATGTTTTGTTTGGTAAAGTTCATATTTATATCCAAAAATCTCAATTTACATTGGCGCGTTATGTTCAGTAGTTCCAAAACATCTGGGGATTTTGCAGTAAGACACATCAATTTACAGAAATAGTCATCATAAATGTTGATGAAAATACAAGTGTTAACCATGGAATTTTAGATCCACTTCTACTTAATGCAACCACTGTGTCAATTTTTTTTTAAACTTTACAGATAAAGAAAACTATGCAATAATCTGAGTACGGCGCTCAGACGACAAATCAACCCAAAGAGATACCCGCCATGTTGGAGTCAACATAAGTCAGAAATAGCATTATAAATATTCACTTACCTTTGATGATCTTAATCAGAATGCATTCCCAGGAATCCCAGTTCTACAATAAATGTTTGTTTTGTTCGATAATGTCCATCATTTATGTTCAAATTCGTCCTTGTTGTTCGCGCGTTCAGTACACAATCTAAACTCACGACGTGCGTGCAAGTCCAGTGGAAAGTACGGACGAAAAGTCCCAACATTTCTGTTACAGTCCGTAGAAACATGTCAAACAATGTATAGAATCAATCTTTAGGATGTTTTGAACATAAATCTTCAATAATGTTCCAACCTGAGAATTGCGATGCGATGGAACGCAGCTAACTCTCACATGAACACGCATGGTCAGCTCGTGGCACTCTGGGAGAGACCTTACTCAATCTCCTCTCATTCGCCCCCACATCACAGTAGAAGCATCAAACAAGGTTCTAAAGACTGTTGACATCTAGTGGAAGCCTTAGGTAGTGCAACATGACCCCATTTCCACTGTATCTTGGATAAGCAAAGAGTTGAAAACCTACAAACCTCAGATTTCCCACTTCCTGGTTGGATTTCTTCTCAGGTTTTTGCCTGCCATATGAGTTCTGTTATACTCACAGACATCATTCAAACAGTTTTAGAAACTTCAAAGTGGTTTCGATCCAAATCTAATAATGTAATAATATGCATATCCTAGTATCTGGGCCTGAGTAGCAGGCAGTTTACTCTGGGCACGCTTTTCATCTGGAAGTGAAAATATTGCCCCCTACCTCAAAGAAGTTAACAACACTCAGGTGTATCCTATTTACTCATTATGATTTCCATGTTAAAATAGGTGTGTTTTCTGTGGTCCTTTGCAGAAGCTTGAATTGTTTATCATGTACGTTCGTTTCCAGAGTGAGTTTTCGAGACTTGTTGTTTTTTCAATTGTACTATGATCCTGCGGCTACCGTTTCTCAGTAAAGTATTATGTTTATCCTTACCCACTGATTCCTTGTCTGGTCTCTTCTCTGCACCTGGGCCCAACCTCGCCATGTCACAAGATGACAGATCATATCCTGCAGTCTAACTCACAACTCTGAAACACAAATTCACTTACCTGACTAACTGACTTATAACAGATTGAGTTAGCCCTTTCCTCTCGCTCTCTATCTCTCTCTTTCTGTTTCTTTCTGTTTCTCTCTTTATCTCGCTCTCCCTCTCATTGTGATTGGTTGACCAGGCAGGTTCCGTTGTTTATGATTGGCTTAACTCCAGCACTGGTGGGGGATTCCAGCTACTGCTGAAAACAAAGCAGGACGTACAGCTGATGTGTGTGTCTCAGACAGATGCAGTTTGTAGTCAGTGTCTTAAAGACATGCTGCGGTATTTTGGACACCAGTAAGCATTGTTTTAAAACCTCCTGCTTTGGGCTGGATGTGTCAACGGTGTAGTGCATACATGCATAATTGATTAGCATAATTACTGTCTTACCTCAGTTAGCCACCAAGTCCTTAGTTTGAAAGCGACTGTTTTCTGGAAGCAGTGTGGCGCCATTTTCCTAACAATTACCCCCATATGGGCCAGCCCCCTAGCAACTAGATTTTCAGCCAATGAGCTTCAGCCCTTTCCCTTTTCGGTGACTACTTTTGGCTCATGGGCGCTACTTTCAGAACTAATGGCTAAAAAGTATACAAAAGTACTAGAGAATATCTTTAAGCTCTCACCTGCAGAGAGACTTTACATATAGAGGGTGAGAGGGCATTCTGCAAAGGTGTGTGTGTGTGTGTGTGTGTGTGTGTGTGTGTGTGTGTGTGTGTGTGTGTGTGTGTGTGTGTGTGTGTGTGTGTGTGTGTGTGTGTGTGTGTGTGTGTGTGTGTGTGTGTGTGTGTGTTGCGTGCCTGCATGCATGTGATTGTGTGATGTTGTGTTCACTGCATGAGAGGAAATTGAAAGCAACACTCCTTTCATCTCCCTGCCCTTTTCCCCACCAACACACACACGGTCTTGCACAGCTAACCTTGTGGGGACACACAATTCAGTCCCATTCAAAATCCTATTTTCCCTAACCCCTAAACCTAACCTGTACTCTTACCCTTACCTTAAACCTAACACTAACCAAAAAACATAACCTTAACCCTAACTATAAGATCCTAACCCTAAAACTAACCCTACCTCCTAACCCTTAACACAATTCTAACCCTAACACTAATTCCAACCTTAACCCTAAACCCGCTAGAAATAGTGAGGACTAACAAAATGTCCCCAGCAGGTAAAATTTTTGTTAGTTCACTATCTTGCGGGGACTTCTGGTCCCCACAAGAATAGTTAAACACGTCAACACACACACACACACACACACACACACACACACACACACACACACACACACACACACACACACACACACACACACACACACACACACACACACACACACACCCCACCCCAAACAATATTAATCCCCCTAGCTGCCTGTCAGCGTGTTTGAGGTGAATGGTAGTTTTAATCCTCCTGTTGTTCCTCTGCCATCTGAGGCCCCACTCGCCAGGAGTGTGTGTGTGTGTATACGTATGTACAGGATCGGCAGAAAGCCCTGCTGCTGTGTGTCAGTGTTTTTGTGAGTGGGTGTCTCGCGGTTGCCAGTTTCCTGATGGAGAATGGGCTGAAAGTGAAACTGGCTGCAGGAGCGGCTCCATTCTGGGGAGCCGGACGGTCATGGCAAAGAGAACACAACAGCAGTCCAGAACTAATCACAGATGTAAGACACACTGGCTAACAACACTCCTCCTTTCACTCCGTTAACAGTTAAAGGGAAACAGCTTCTTCCCTCTCCCTCCTCCTCACATCCGTTTGCTTCTTTAATAAATTACTAGTTGTATAAACGACCAGGCGTGTGTGAATGGTGGTGAGATGATGAAATGTTGTCTATGAGGGGGTAACACTGCTAGAGCTCTCAGTCAGTCTGAGGCAATCCACTGCAAAAAGACAGAAGAGGTTATCTTTTTAGTAAGTCGATACAGTACATGTACAGTGGGGCAAAAAAGTATTTAGTATTTAGCAACAGCCCCAAAACATCACTGCTCTAGAGGAGATCTGCATGGAGGAATGGGCCAAAATACCAGCAACAGTGTGTGAAAACCTTGTGAAGACAGAAAACGTTTGACCTCTGTCATTGCCAACAAAGGGTATATAACAAAGTATTGAGATAAACTTTTGTTATTGACCAAATAATCATTTTCCACCATAATTTGCAAATAAATCCATAAAAAATATTTTTTTCTCATTTTGTCTGTCATAGTTGAAGTGTACCTATGATGAAAATTACAGGCCTCTCTCATCTTTTTAAGTGGGAGAACTTGCACAATTGGTGGCTGACTAAATACTTTTTTGCCCCACTGTATTTAACAAGTATTTAAGTTTAGTATTTCAGGTGTAGAGGAGAGTAATGGCCTGTGGTTCCCCCCCATTATTGCCATTTGTAATAATGCAGTTTCACATTTGATGCTCTGTGCTACAGAAGTACTGGAGATAGACAGAGTCAGACTAGGGATGGCTTCAGCTGGGTGCAACATACTGATTATGACTGATAGGAATTCCATTATAAACAGAGCTGACATGACTGTGCACTCAACATGTCAGAGATAATTGTCTGTCCAACAAAATATATTTACATCTGAGCTTTCCAGTGTTGTGTCCAACTCAATGTGGCTCTGGTTTAGAAAGGGTGTAGACAGGGTCAGATCAGACGTCGACAGATTCACTCTGAAACAATCTTCCTAACAGTTTTGTAGACGGAAAGAAATTTCACTAGAAATCAAAACACAGACAAACAATCTCCTCTAAAGCCATCTACAGCTATTTACCTGTCACAGAGGGGTGTGCGACTGTGTGTGTGTGCGTGCGTGAGAGGGAGGGAGTGTGGCAGTGTGGTAGGGAGAGAAAAAGGGGGGAAGAGAAAGTAAGAATTATTTGCAGATAATTTTCTGTAATATCCAAGATTTCTCTGAATAACATGGTATCCAATATCAGACAATTATTATTGTAAAAGTGGGAAAAGAGGTGCTGTAGATATGTGCTTTAGTGTGTATATGTGTAGACTTTAAATGCACAGGAATGCAGGGTCAATGCAGGAACATGGACACAAGGAATCTTGTCTCCCTGGAAACAGGGTAATAGGGCTGCATTGGCACTCTCTGTATGTGTGTGTGTGTGTGTGTGTGACGTCAGTGCGTGAGTGTGTGTTTGTGTGTGTTTTGAGAAAGTTACCTCGGAGGTGTCTGCCCTGTGTTGCAATTTAAAGTTTAAATACTCTCTTTAACGCCCACTTGGCATGGAGTGAATACATTATATTTTCAGAGTCATTTCTTTCTCTAAGAACAAAGCAAGAGAAAGAGCACATGGCTTTTAACAATACAACACACACACACACACACACATTGTTGGGTAGGTTCATTTCAACCCACACTTCCTCGTTAGCCTCATTAGCTTACAGCCACAATTGAAAGGAAAAAGGTTAGTTTTGCTTTCAGGATGTGTACTACTGAATGTGTGTGTGTGTGTGTTTTCTGTAGCATCGTGGTGTATATGTACAGTATGCGTGTTGTAAACTCTAGTATTGTTGAACTGGGTTAGGGCGTATTGAGAGGCTGCCAAAGCAGACACAGGGGAGAGGTGCTTGCAAGGAGAAGGAGTGCAGGAAAATACGTTACTTCTTAATGATTAATGTATGTGTGTTTTGTGCGTGTGTGTGTGTTCCATGTTGTTATATTGAAAACAATGTTTTTAATGATCCACGCTTTGGGAAATAGTTCTGCTTTGGCCTAATATATTATGTAGTTTTTTATTGTTAGACTGATTCTGTACTATCAGGTTTTTGTTTCTTTTATAAAGACCTACAGCCACTCGTGTTCTTCCTTCTTCCCTATACCCTCTAGGGACACTTGTGCACACAACACAAAGACATTATACGCACAAGCAAGCAACCAAAACACATGCACACATGCACACTTGCACAGAGAGGAAGCTGAGAATGCAGTGGTGTGTTCTGGAGAGAGAAACGTGTGTCGATGTCTGGCCTGACTGCTGCATTATGACATAACAAAACACATCTTTAAAGAACAGGCTGAGACCGTTTGGCTTTCAACAGAAGAACCAGAGTGAATGACAGAAAGAGCTGACAACAATAATGATTTAGAGAGCGAGGGAAAGAGAAAAGTGCAAGATTTCCAGTGGGGGAAATTACCTGCACTTACCTACCAATTACCTCAGTATGGGCAAAAGTGTTTCTCTCTTTGAGTGTCGAATCAAATCACATTGTATTTATCACGTTTCGTAAACAACAGGTGTGGACAAATAGTGAAATGCTTACTTATTGGCCCTTCCCAACATTGCAGAGAGAAAAAAATAGAACAATTAAAGAAAACATAACAGGAGAAATATACATGGGGCACCAGCACTGAGTTGATGTGCAGGGGTATGAGGTAATTGGGGTAGATATGTACATATATGTAGGGGTAAGTGAATAGGCTACATGAAAGATAATAAACAGTAGTAGCAAAGTATGTGATAAGTCAAAAGTTTGTGCAAAAATGGTCAATGTAGATAGTCCGGGTAGCTATTTGGTTAACTATTTAGCAGTCGTATGGCTTAGGGGTAGAAGCTGTTCAGGGTCCTGTCCAAACTTGGTTCATCGGTATAGCTTGCCATGCGGTAGCAGGGAAAACAATCTATGACTTGGGTGGCTGGAGTCTATGCCAATTTTTAGGGCCTTCCACTGAGACCGCCTGGTGTAGAGGTCTTGGATGGGAGGGAGTTCGGCACCAGTGATGTACTGGGCCATACGCACTACCCTCTGTAGCGCCTTGCGGTTGGATGCCAAGCAGTTGCTAAACGAAGAGATGATGCAGCCAGTTAAGATTCTCTCAGTGGTGCAGCGATATAACTTTTTGAGGATCTGAGGGCCCATTCCAAATCCTTTCAGCCTCCTGAGGGGAAAGAGGCATTGTCGTGCTTTCTTCGTGACTGTGTTGTTGTGTGTGTACCATTTTAATTCCTTTGTGATGTGGACATCGAGGAACTTGAAGGTCTCAACCTGCTCCACCACACCCATGTCGATGTGGATGGGGACAGAGTGATCGATGTGTCATTGCCTACCCTCACCACCTGGGGGGCGGCCCGTCAGGAACAGCTTTCTCACAGAGGTATTCCTCTTGTCCAGGTGGGAGAGGTCAGTGTGGAGTGCAATAGAGATTGCATCTGTCAATCAATTTTGGTGGTTTGCGAATTGGAGTGGGTCCAGTGTGTCTGGGATGATGGTGTTGATGTGAGATGTTACCATCCTGATTACCTTGGTATTTTTGGGCACAGAGACCCCACTAGACAGAGGACGTTCTGAGGACATTCGGCAATGTTCCCATTAGGTCTCTTAAGGGTTTTCGGCACAACGTGAACCACTGACTTTCCAAAAACGTTCTAGGTACATTAAAACCTGTCGTTCAGGGAACGTCATTTGTCTAGTTCTCTGTAAGTTCCCAGGACGTCACTGAGGACCATGTCAGGACCTTTCTCAGGAGTTTCCATTTACTAGTCCTTAGGACGTCACGTGATGGTCCCAAATTAACGTTCTATGGGGACCGTTGTCTCGTTCCCTGAAAGTTACCAGGACATCATTCGACTACAGAGAGCAAAATCAGTCTTCAGGAAAAGCTGTTGCTCTCATGCATGGTTCTATGTTGCTTGCCTCGAAGCGAGCATAAAAGGCATTTATCTCATCTGGTTGGCTCGTGTCACTATGCAGCTCGTGGCTGGGTTTCCCTTTGTAATCCATGATAGTTTGCAAGCCCTGCCACACCCAACGAGCATCAGAGCAGGCGTAGTAGGATTAGAGATTTTAGTCTTGTATGGATGTTTGATGGCTCGTCAGAGGTTATAGCTGGATATCATATACGTATCCGGATTAGTGTCCCACTCCTTGAGCAGCTCTAGACTTTAGTTCAGTGAGGATGTTGCCTGTAATCCATGGCTTCTGGTTGGGATATGTACTGTACATACTGTCATTGTGGGGACGATGACATCGTCAGCGCACTTCTTAATGAAATCATTGACTGATGTGGTAAACTCCTCAATGTCATCGGATGAATCCTGGATTACATTCCTGTCTGTGCGAAACAGCCCTGTTTCCTAGCATACACTTCATCGGACCACTTCCGTATAGAACGCAACATACTTCCTGCTTGAGTTTTTGCTTGTAAGCTGGAATCAGCAGGGTAGGGTTATGGTCAGATTTAACAAAAAGACGGCGAGCCTTGTATGCTTTTCTGTGTGTGGAGCAAAGGTAATCTAGAGTTTTGTCACCTCTATTTGCACAGATGATATGCTGATAAAGATGAGTTTCACTCCATTAAAATTACAGGCCACGAGAAGTGCTGCCTCTGGATGTGCATTTTCTTGTTTGCTTATGGCCCTATATAGCTTGTTGAGTGTGGACTTGTGTGTGTGCCAGAATCTACAGCACTCGCGCTGGAAAAACACTGGACCATTGTTCCTCTAACTTCTGCGATGCATACAAGGCCCTCCCCCTAACCACGACTCCATTTTACTCCTCCCTTCCTATAGGCAGAAACTCAAACAGGTAGTACCTGTAATAAGGACTGGTCTGACAAATCGGAATCCACGCTTCAAGATTGTTTTGATCATGCGGTCTGAAATATGTTCCGGATAGCCTCAGAGCATACTATTGATCTATACGCTGATTTGGTGAGTGAGCTTATAAGGACGTGTATAGGAGATGTTGTACCCACTGTGACTATTAAAACCTACCCTAACCAGAAACCTTGTATAGATGACAGCATTCGCACAAAAGTGAAAGCGCGAACCACTGCATTTAACCATTTCAAGGCGACTGGGAATATAGCAGAATACAAACAGAGCAGTCATTCCCTCCGCAAGGCAATCAAACAAGAAAAATGACGGTATAGAGACAAAGTGGAGTCGCAATTCAACAGCTCAGACACGTGATGTATGTGACAGGGTCTACAGACAGTCACGGACTACAGAAGGATAACCGGCCACGTCGCGGACACGACGTCTTGCTTCCAGACAAACTCAACACCTTCATTGCCCGCTTTGAGGATAATGCAGTGCCACTACTACCAAGGACTGTGGGCTCTTCTTCTCCATGGCCAACATGACTAAGACATTTAAACATGTTAACCCTTGCAAGCCGGCCCAGACGGCATCCCTAGCCGCGTCCTCAGACAATGCGCAGACCAGCTGGCTGGTGTGATTAAGGACATATTCAATCTCTCCCTCTCAGTCTGCTGTCCCCACATGCTTGAAGATGGCCACCATTGTTCCTGTACCCAAGAATGCAAAGATAATTGAACTAAATTACTATCTCCCCATAGCTCTCACTTCTGTCATCATGAAGTGCTTTGAGAGACTAGTCAAGGATCATATCACCTCCACCTTACCTGTCACCCTAGACCCACTTCAATTTGCTTACCGCCCCAACAGTTCCACAGACGATGCAATCGCAATCACACTGCACACTGCCCTATCCCATCTAGACAAGAGGAATACCTTTGTAAGAATGCTGTTCATTGACAGCTCAGCATTCAATACCATAGTACCCTCCAAGCTCATCATTAAGCTTGAGGCCCTGGGTCTCAACCCTGCCCTGTGCTACTGGGTCCTGGACTTCCCGATGGGCCGCCCCCAGGTGGTGAAGGTAGGAAACAACATCTCCACTTCGCTGATCCTCAACACTGGGGCCCCACAAGGGTGCATGCTCAGCCCCCTCCTGTACTCCCTGTTCACCCATGACTGCTTGGCCACACACACCTCGAACTCAATCATCAAGTTTGCAGACGAAACAACAGTAGTAGGCTTGATTACCAACAACAAGACAGCCTACAGCGAGGAGGTGAGGGCTCTCGGAGTGTGGTGTCAGAAAAAAACCTCTCACTCAACATCAACAAAACAAGGGAGCTAATTGTAGACTTCAGGAAACAGCACAGGGAGCACCCCCTATCCACATCGATGGGACAGCAGTAGAGAAGGTGGAAAGTTTAACTTCTTCAGCGTACATGTCACTGACAAAGTGAAATGGTCCACCCACAAAGGTAGTGTGGTGAAGAAAGCACAACAGCACCTCTTTAATTTATGAATTCCATTTCATCCATCCACAAGACATAGTACCGTTCTATCAGTTCGGTTGCTAGAGATGCGACCAAGTCGATCAAGTTTGATCTGTATCTGAATCTAAATGTTCCATTGCAATACATGCTGGCAACATTCTTATCCCTTTCTTGAAAGCTAGCCAACTACGGCTAACTTACAGGCAGGGCAAAAAAGAGCAGCCAGAATAACAGCAAGTAGCTGCATTTCCACTGTTCTTCAGAGAAGAGGAGCTCGCCAACAACACAGCTAACACCATCACTTCAAACTGAAGCTGTGTCCAGACATTTTCATTACTATGGGACAGTTGGAGATCGAATTTGAGCATTGAAACAATGTTGCAAATGTCGGAGAGACAGACAGCAAGGTTCATACAAATCTCCGCTGTTGAAAACACAATGTTAGTCTAAAAGAAATGTGAGATAATGTCTAGCTGCTTTTTATAACAGAGATCAAGTTTATAAACTGTTTGGAACAGAGTAAATAGTCAGCCAGTGTCTATTGCACAAGTTTAACTTCATAGATTTAGCTGCTGGTGCAATAGACAATGGCGGGAATGCGGTTTTAAGCAATAAGCATTAAGGATTAGACCCACCCATTATATAATACATCATATGGTACACTTATCATCATTTCATTTTAGTCCAGAGAGGCTAGAGAATTGATCGACATTTTCAATGAGATCATGCAGGGTTCCAGATTGCAAATGAAAGAGTAAAGCTTGAGTCATCGGCATTGACACATTTGTTTTAAAGCCTTGGATTTATGTCCACTTGATGTTCCGTTCTTTGTCAACAACAAACGGCACCGTTCATCAGTCTCTTCATTCACAAGACAAGTGTGCGTGCCTGTGTGTGCGTGTGAAAGTTTGAGTGTCAGAGAGAGAGAGAGAGAGAGAGAGAGAGAGAGAGACACCATTAGGAACTTGTCAGTAACATTCCCCCTCCTGCCGCAACAGCTCAATCCATCCACTACTTCAAGGTCATATTCACACAGAGTTCATGATCACCTAGACACATTTATAATAATCTACACAGTTACACAATATAGACACATCATAAACTGGCGCATCACTTAGCCTGGGGTTAGAGAAGATGACTAGAGACGAGTGACTGATGAGTGAGGGTTACTGGTGAAAATCAAGGGTGAGAGGGAATATATCAGTCTACAATGTGAAGCAGCAGCTGGAATTTACTCCAATTATATTACTGTAAAGAAACCTAAGCAGCTGTCACATTCTACATGTCACGTACTGACCTTAGTTCCTTTTTTATGTCTCTATTTTAGTTTGGTCAGGGCGTGAGTTGGGGTGGGCATTATATGTTTGTTCTATGTGTTCTATGTGTTTGGCCTGGTATGGTTCCCAATCAGAGGCAGCTGTCAACCATTGTCTCTGATTCAGAACCATACTTAGGTAGCCTGTTCCCACCTGGTGTTTGTGGGTAGTTATTTTCTGTGTGTTCCATGAAACCATTTTGTGTAGTCAGTTTTAATAAAAAATACGACAAATCACGCGGAGACACCTGAAACCCCACCTCTTCAAAGGAATACCTAGGATTTAAAGGGAATAAGGGTTGTAATCCTTCTACCCCCCAAAACTTACAGTTGGGCAAAAAAAATTTAGATGCTAGTGGCTGTTCCACTGGTTGTCATAAGGTGTATGCAGACAAAATGAATTTTTTTTTCTGTAAGAAAATCACATTGTGGATAAGAGCGTTTGCAAATTACTTAAATGTAATTGGTAATAACAAATGTATCTCAATACTTTGTTATATACCCTTTGTTGGCAATGACAGAGGTCAAACGATTTCTGTAAGTCTTCACAAGGTTTTCACACACTGTTGCTGCTATTTTGGCCCATTCCTCCATGCAGATCTCCTCTAGAGCCGTGATGTTTTGGGGCTGTTGCAGGGCAACACGGACTTTCAACTCCCTCCAAAGATTTTCTAAGGGGTTGAGATCTGGAGACTGGTTAGGCCACTCCAGGACCTTGAAATGCTTCTTGCGAAGCCACTCCTTCGTTGCCCGGGTTTGGGATCATTGTCATGCTGAAAGACCCAGCCACGTTTCATCTTCAATGCCCTTGCTGATGGAAGGAGGTTTTCACTCAAAATCTCACGATACATGGCCCCATTCATTCTTTCCTTCACACGGATCAGTCGTCCTGGTCCCTTTGCAGAAAAACAGCCCCAAAGCATGATGTTTCCACCCCCATGCTTCACAGTAGGTATGGTGTTCTTTGGATGCAACTCAGCATTCTTTGTCCTCCAAACACGACGAGTTGAGTTTTTACCAAAAAGTTATATTTTGGTATCATCTGACCATATGACATTCTCCCAATCTGCTTCTGGATCATCCAAATGCTCTCTAGCAAACTTCAGACGGGCCTGGAGATGTACTGGCTTAAGCAGGGGGACACATCTGGCACTGCAGGATTTGAGTCCCTGGCGGCGTAGTGTGTTACTGATGGTAGGCTTTGTTACTTTGGTCCCAGCTCTCTGCAGGTCATTCACTAGGTCCCCCTGTGTGGTTCTGGGATTTTTGCTCACCGTTCTTGTGATAATTTTGATCCCACAGGGTGAGATCTTGCGTGGAGCCCCAGATCGAGGGAGATAATCAGTGGTCTTGTATGTCTTCCATTTCCTAATAATTGCTCCCACAGTTGATTATTTCAAACCAAGCTGCTTACCTATTGCAGATTCAGTCTTCCCAGCCTGGTGCAGGTCTACAATTTTGTTTCTGGTGTCCTTTGACAGCTCTTTGGTCTTGGCCATAGTGGAGTTTGGAGTGTGACTGTTTAAGGTTGTGGACAGGTGTCTTTTATACTGATAACAAGTTCAAACAGGTTCCATTAATACAGGTAACGAGTGGAGGACAGAGGAGCCTCTTAAAGAAGAAGTTACAGGTCTGTGAGAGACAGAAATCTTGCTTGTTTGTAGGTGACCAAATACTTGTTTTCCACCATCATTTGCAAATAAATTCATGAAAAATCCTACAATGTGATTTTCTGGATTTTTTTTCTCATTTTGTCTGTCATAGTTGAAGTGTACCTATGAAGAACATTACAGGCCTCTCTCATATTTTTAAGTGGGAGAACTTGCACAATTGGTGGCTGACTAAACAGGTACTTAGCCAGCTAGCTAATATCTTCTGTGTTCAGACTATTTTGTACTCAAAGGAATCTAATGATAGCATCATCTAGCTAGCTACACTGTATAAACCCCACAAGATGCCCAATGCCTTTATTTCAACTAGCTAGCATTAGCTAGCTATAGTTTGTAGATGATAATGCTAGCTAGCTAGGTGTTCGACAGCATCTTCAGCCCAGGCCAGGACCACCCCCCAAAAATGCATCTATAGCTATACAATTTGGTACAGTAACATCTTACAAACTTATATTTCTCAGGGAGATACTGGTGGAGACTGATTTCAAGGGAACCTGAGGCTGTACAAGAAATGTAAGTCCCACAAAAAAATGCAACAAAACGCTAATGCATAAGCCCTTACTTTGTAACTCAGAAACGTATTACCATGTCTGCCTGCCAGTTGAAAATCTTTGCCAGTGTGTGTGTGGGCTACCTAAATTATTTCGGCTCCAACCCCTGGTTTCCTGTTTTCCCAATGTCAACCTATACTGCAAAGGATAGTTTGGACCTGTTGGATGGAGGAAACAGTCAGCCTTCAGTGATGACGAACATCCGAAAACTTCAGCTGCACTACCTGCATTGCTATCAGCAGTGTCCATGTGACGTTTTACCTGCTACACCAAAAACCAACCAAATTAACTTAATTTGTCATCATTTCAATTCACAAGTACATGCGTGCGTGAACCATTGAGAATTGCACCTCTGGAGCAGGGCCGTAATGATGCATTGGAGATTCACTGTCCTACCGGCTCTGACCTAGTAGAGGTGAAAGGTGGGAACTAGGAGCAGTACATAACAGTTTGTGGCCTGGAGGTGTGAGACCTGGCAACAGGGTCGTCATTCCAAGCTGCTGTGTGTGGCGAGTACTGGCCACCTGTGATTGGCTCGGGCACCACGTAGGCTTTTTTCCTGGGAGCTGGTAGCTAGCTGCATATGTCCTGTATATGTGTGTTTTATTTAAGTTCTACAAGTGTTCAGTTGTCATTGTAAATATCCCTCTTTTGTTGTTGACAAAAGTCACTTTTACCTTGTAAAGTTTATAATTGTAAATTATGTGGATTTTTACAGAACAGATATTCATGTGGTCAGTTTTTTGTTGTTGCAGTAAGTAGATCTATATATATATATATATATATATATATATATAGATTCCCATATACACCCCACCGTATCCTGTGCATATGCCAAAATAAACATAGATTTTGATTTGATAACAGAATATTGATGGAATAGGAATAAATTATAGTCAGAACGTACGCAACGTTTAGGAATTTAAGCAATAACTCACCATCAATTAATTGATGGTTGGTAACATACTGGCAATGGTCTCACCTGAGAGAGAACAGGTATCAATCAATCAATCAATCAATCAATCAATCAATCAATCAATCAATCAATCAAATGTATATATGAAGCCTTTTTTTTACATCAGCAGATGTCACAAAGTGCTATATAGAAACCCATCCTAAAACCCCAAACAGCAAAATATGCAGATGTAGAAGCACGGTGGCTAGGAAAAACTCCCTAGAAAGGCAGGAACCTAGGAAGAAACCTAGAGAGGAACCAGGCTATGAGGGGTGGCCAGTCCTCTTCTGGCTGTGCTTGGGTGGATATTATAACAGAACATGGCCAAGATGTTCAAATGTTCATAGGTGACCAGCAGGGTCAAATAATAATAATCACAGTGGTTGTAGAATGTGCAACAGGTCAGCACCTCAGGAGTAATAGCCGAACATAGCCGAACATTCAGAGTTCGAGACAGCAGGAGCGGAAGAGAGAGAGAATAGAAAACAGCAGGTCTGGGACAAGGTAGCATGTGGGTGACATACTAACCATGGTCTCAACTGAGAGGGACAGGGCTCTACACTGACCTTTTTTTACAAGGAGCGTGTGTGCGCCTACATTGAAAAATATTGGAGGCAATTATCATCTCTCACCCGAGAGAAAGGAGGTATGTAAAATACTGGCCATGGTCTCACCCGAGAGAAAGGAGGTATGTAAAATACTGGCCATTGTCTCACCTGAGAGAAAGGAGGTATGTAAAATACTGGCCATGGTCTCACCTGAGAGAAAGGAGGTATGTAAAATACTGGCCATGGTCTCACCCGAGAGAAAGGAGGTATGTAAAATACTGGCCATGGTCTCACCCGAGAGAAAGGAGGTATGTAAAATACTGGCCACGGTCTCACCTGAGAGATTGGAAGTAACAATCAATCAAATGTATTTATAAAACCCGTTTGTACATCAGCAGATGTCACAAAGTGCTATTTAGAAACCCAGCCTAAAACCCCAAACAGCAAGCAATGTAGATGTAGAAGCACGGTGGCTAGGAAACACACCCTAGAAAGGCAGGGAACCTAGGAAGAAACCTAGAGAAGAACCAGACAAACATAGCTAACTATTTTTGGTTGATTACCACCAAATAATTAATGAATCTCAAAGCATAACAGAAAATGAATAAAGCATTTCTTACTTATCTTTCGGTGTTACAGTTTGCACAACCACAACTTTTTCCACAAAATCAGACGGTCTCCACTATTATCTATACCAAATTATATAGCTAGATGCGTTTTCTTGGGGTGGTCCTGGGCTGAAAATGCTCTCAAAAATATAATCTACAAATGAAACACACTATCATGTCAACTATCTGAATATCTAGATTTAGCTTGCTAATGTTAGCTGGTTGAAATAAAGGCATTGGGCATCATGTTGGATTTATACAGTGTTGCTAAAACTCAACCCAACACGTTACCAGTTCCTGAGAACGGTGGCCACTTAGTCATCACTCTTCCACCTTTAAAAATGAATGACAATGTTTATCCGGTTTCTGGATTGGTCATGAGCACTCTTTTCCTCTTTTGGGGTCGAACTGATTCAGGTTCAATAACCGAGAATGATGCTTGTTGGCTTCAACTGCTCTGTGTGTTTCTGGCAGTGGTAACGTTATGTTGTAAGTGAGCGTCACTAGCTCTCCAGCACTGGGGCGGCAGGGTCATTCAGTAGGCAGGATTAGCATAAAGACACTCCTTTCCCATGAAGGCAAAGTGAAAACACTGCACAAGAAGTAGGGCGGCATAGCGTCGACCACGACCTGCGGATTCCTTCTTTAATGATCTGATCTGAACCACTGCTGTGATACTCTACACATCAGAGACACCAGCTCCTCTGGCCGTGTGTGTGTGTGTGTGTGTGTGTGTGTGTGTGTGTGTGTGTGTGTGTGTGTGTGTGTGTGTGTGTGTGTGTGTGTGTGTGTGTGTGTGTGTGTGTGTGTGTGTGTGTGTGTGTGTGTGTGTGTGTGTGTGTGTGAGTGTGTGTGTGTGTGTGTGTGTGTGTGTGTGTGTGTGTGTGCATATGTTTGGGTATGTGTGAACAGTCAGAACAGTCTGCTCTCAAGGAACGCTATTAACTACAATCTAGATCAGTACACCCAGCTCCCAGCCCCCAGTCTTGTGTGCGTGTGCTATTGTGTGCGTGTTTGTGTCAAGTGTGTGTCCGGGGATGGAGCTATCATGTCTCTAATCTTTGCCTGAGGCTCTGTCACTGCCCTGAGACTCTCTCCCTCTTTCCCTCCATTATCCATCTTTCTCTCCACTATCTCACTCTCGCTTTGGGGGAAGAGGGAGAGGAGGTTGATATGAATTAAATTAGGTTTGGGATTGCAGACACTCGGGCATGCATGCATGCTCGCAAACACACTTACGATCACACACATACATGCACACACAACACAAATAGTTTTATTTCTCCTAGAGGCACAGTTTTCTGTTCCTCCAACCCAGAGAGTAATTATGTATGAATGTATCCTGAAGTATCCTGAAGAACAGTAAAGACATGTTGGACCTCTTGCAACCGGATATCTGTATGTGCGCACTTGTGTCTTTTTGGCACATTGGCTATGGAGAGCGTGATCACACAGTTGTCCGGAACCGTTGATGCTCTCATGCATGCTTCAGTGTTGCTTGCCTCAAAGCGAGCACAGAAGTTGAGTAGCATCAGCTCGTGTCACTAGGAAGCTCGCAGCTGTGCTTCCTTTTGTAGTCCTTAATAGTTTGCAAGCCCTGCCGCATCCAATGAGTGTCGGAGCCGATGTAGTACGATTCAATCTTCGTCCTGTATTTTAGCTCTTTGCCTGTTTGATGGTTCGTCGGAGGGCATAGCGGGATTTCTTATAAGCGTCCGGATTAGAGTCCCGCCCCTTGAAAGCGGTAGCTCTTCCTTTTAGCTCATTGCGGATGTTGCCTGTAATCCATGGATTCTGGTTGGGGTATGTACATACGGTCACTGTGGGGACGATGCCATCGATGCACTTATTGATGAAGCCAGTGACTGATGTGGTGTACTCATCAGTGCCATCGGAAGAATCCCGGAACATATTCCAGTCTGTGATAGCAAAACAGTCCTGTAGCTTAGCATCTGCATTATCTTACCACTTCCTTATTGAGCAAGTCACTGGTACTTCCTGCTTTAGGTCTTGCTTGTAAGCAGGAATCAGAAGGATAGAATTATGGTCAGATTTGCCAAATGGAGGGCGAGGGAGAGCTTTGTACATGTTTCTGTGTGTGGAGTAAAGGTAGTCTCAAAATACATTTAGTCTGGTCGCACTGGTCGCATTAGAATGCTGGTAGAAATTTGGTAAAACATATTTAAGTTGAGCTGCATTAAAGTCCCCACCCACTTGGACCGCCACCTCTGAATGAGCATTTTCTTGTTTGCTTATGGCCTTATACAGTTCGCTGAGTGCTGTCTGAGTGCCTGCATCGGTTTGTGGTGGTATATAGACAGCTACGAAAAATATAGATGAAAACTTTCTTGGTAAATAGTGTGGTCTACAGCTTATCATGAGATACTCGACCTCAGGCAAGTTAGATACTTCCTTAACTTCTTATGGTATAGGGGATGCTGGCGTCCAACTTGGAAAAATGCAGCGCGTCAAATTCAAATAAATGTATATAAAAATCTAACTTTCAGTAAATAACACATGTAAGATACTCAATTAAAGCTACACTCGTTGTGAATCCAGCCAACATGTCAGATTTTAAAAAGGCTTTTCGGCGAAAGCATAAGAAGCTATTATCTGAAGATAGCACAACAGTAAACAAAGAGGGAAGCGTATTTCACACAAAACGCAGAAATAAAATATAAAACATGCCTTACCTTTGACGAGCTTCTTTTGTTGGCACTCCAATATGTCCCATAGACATCACAATTGGTCCTTTTGTTCGATTAATTCCGTCCATATATATCCAAAATGTCAATTTATTTGGCGCGTTTGATCCAGAAAAAAACAGCTCCCAAAATGCGCAACGTCACTAACAAATATTTCAAAAGTTGCCTATAAACTTTGCCAGAATATTTCTAACTACTTTTGTAATGCAACTTTAGGTATTTTTAACGGTTTATAATCGATCAAATTGAAGACGGGTCTATCTGTGTTCAATACAGGAACACAACAAACCAAGCTACTTTTCAAGTCTTGCGCAACTCTCAACAGTGTTAAGCAGTTCCTAGTTGGCCCTACTTCTTCATTGCACAAATGAATAACCTCAATCAAATTCCAAAGACTGGTGACATCCAGTGGAAGTGGTAGGAACTGAAGACAAGTTTCTAAGAAATATTGTTTGCCAATGGGAACTCAATGAACAGACAGAGACCTAAAAAATAAATAAAAATGGGTTTTGCCTGCTACATAAGTTCTGTTACACTCACAGATATGACTGAGGAGCAGGCCGTTTGATATGGGCATCTTTCATCCAAGCTACTCAATACTGCCCCTGCAGCCATACAAAGTTAACAGGTGTGCCTTGTTAAAAGTGAACTTGTGTAATTTTAAGTTAGAGCCAATCAGTTGTGTTGTGACAAGGTAGGGGTGGTATTCAGAAGATAGCACTATTTGGTAAAAGACCAAGTCCATTATATGTCAAGAACAACTAAAATAGGCAAAGACAAATGACTGTCCATCATTGCTTTAAGACATGATGTTCAGTCAATCTAGAAAATGTTAATAACTTTGAAAGTTTCTTCAAGTGCAGTCACAAAAACCATTAAGCACTATGATGAAACTGGCTCTCATGAGGACCGCCACAGGAAAGGAAAACCTAGAATTATTTAGTTACCAACCTCAGAAATCCACAATTAACTGCACCTCAGATTGCAGCCCAAATAAATCCTTCACAGAGTTCAATTAACAGACACATCTCAACATGTTCTGTTACAATCTCCACCCGGCACAGCCAGAAGAGGACTGGCCACCCCACACATGCTCTCTCTAATTCTCTCTTTCTTTCTCTCTCTCGGAGGACCTGCGCCCTAGGACCGTGCCCCAGGACTACCTGGCATGATGACTCCTTGCTGTCCCCAGTCCACCTGGCCGTGCTGCTGCTCCAGTTTCAACTGTTCTGCCTGTGATTATTATTATTTGACCCTGCTGGTCACCTATGAACATTTGAACATCTTGGCCATGTTCTGTTATAATCTCCACCCGGCACAGCCAGAAGAGGACATGCCACCCCACATAGCCTGGTTCCTCTCTAGGTTTCTTCCTAGGTTTTGGCCTTTCTAGGGAGTTTTTCCTAGCCACCGTGCTTCTCCACCTGCATTGCTTACTGTTTGGGGTTTTAGGCTGGGTTTCTGTACAGCACTTTGAGATATCAGCTGATGTACGAAGGGCTATATAAATACATTTGATTTGATTTGATCATGAACTGTTCAGAGGAGACTGTATCAATCAAGCCTTCATGGTTGAATGGCTGCAAAGAAACCGCTACCAAAGGACACCAATAAGAAGAAGAGACTTGCCTGGACTAAGAAAAATGAGCAATGGACATTTGACTACTGGAAATCTGTCCTTTGGTTCCAACCGCCGTGTCTTCGTGAGACACAGAGTAGGTGAATGGATGATCTCCGCATATGTGGTTCCCAACGTCCATGGAGGAGGAGGTGTGATGGTGTGGGGGTGCTTTGCTGGAGACACTGTCTGTGGTTTATTTAGAATTCAAGGCACACTTCTCCAGCATGGCTAACAAAGCATTCTGCAGCGATGCGCCATCCCATCTGCTTTGCGCTTGGTGGGACTCTCATTTGTTTTTCAACAGGACAATGACCCAACACACCTCCAGGCTAAGGGCCATTTGACCAAGAAGGAGAGTGATGGAGTGCTGCATCAGCTGGCCTGGCTCCACAATCACCTGACCTCAACCCAATTGAGATGATTTGGGATAAGTTGGACCGCAGAGTGAAGCCAACAAGTGCTCAGCATATGTGGGAACTCCCTCAAGACTGTTGAAAAAGCATTCCAGGTGAAGCTGGTTGAGATAATTCCAAGAGTGTGCAAAGCTGTCATCAAGGCAAATGGTGCCTACTTTGAAGAATCTAAATCTAAAATAGCAGATTTGTTTAACTCTTTTTTTGGTTACTACATGATTCCATATGTGTTATTTCATGGTTGTGATGTCTTCACTATTATTCTACAATGTAGAAAATAGTACAAATTAAGAAAAACCCTGGAATGTGTAGGTCTGTCCAAACTTTTGACTGGAACTGTGTATATTTTACACATATTTAAACGCTGTTTTGGGTAGGCTCAAAACGACCTGTATACTTCCATTAAACCGGTCCTGGTTACCTTTAGACAAGTCCTGACACTTGTCGTAGAGCAAAGTGGAGAACACCAGCGTGTTTGTCAGAATCACCATCTTCTACAATGTGGTCACATTAGTTTGTAGCTCAAACGGTTCGGACGCTACTAACAGAAGTTTGCACATCGTTCGTACCAACTTCGGACGAGTCCCCTGACACTTGTGGGGATCGTAGAGCAAGTCGTCATAATAGTTTTGTAGATCAAACCATTCAGACGATACAGACATTTTTTTTTAGTTTTCTAGATCAAACCGTTCAGACGATACAGACATTTTTTTAGTTTTGTAGATCAAACCGTTCAGACGATACATCATTTTTTTTTAAAAGTCTGATTTACAGGACGTCTTTTTGGTCTGACAAACACCACTCTAGCTCTGCCACCTTTGACCACAGATGCTGAAGTTAAACACATGTGGTGGGCTGAGACACATCCAATGCAAAACAAACCCAGATAAACTGACTGATTTTTATGGGGACAACGCACCAATCGACTGTAGAGATTTATTAAGAACATGTAACTGATGATAAATGCAGTCTGTAATTATACAGAGGTGTAACAATATAGACATGCTACCGTGGTTGTTACAAATTAGCAAGTTTCCACTAAATTCAACAATTTAGTGTTTTGTTTCTTCTCAGCTGCAGCCAATTCAGTAGCAGCTGTCAGAAGATTGCAATCTCTCGTGAACAGCTACGCCGGGTGTCCAAGATTAGAAAGGTTGAAGGCTAAATAGCCTCTAATTACTTACCCGTGAATGTGCAGTTGCCCGCCCAACAGTGTATCATCTGGGCTAACTTGGTTGAGTTTACAAAAACAAATCAGATATAGGTCAACCTCACTAACTGGGGTCTACAGTACGGGTGTCATCCCCGATGTTTATATATATCATTTTGACTTATAAGTAATGTGTATGTTGCCCATTATGACAATCTGAACCTCCTTGCAATCCAAGTGGAAGGATAAACCCACTTGTGCACCACAGAGTACATGTACTATCTTGCATAAGTAAATGCTAGGTGTTGTGTAAGTGCTAGGTGTTACACAGGATTTTGCAAAGAAAAATTAAGTCTATCTTGAGGGGTACTTACTTGTAACGGTTGTGTAGCTACATGATACGTTATGTACATATACAGTTACGTACGAGCAAGTACCATGGACTTACACTTATTAATCATTACCAAGTGAAAACAAACAAAAGATGAGCTTCTACGGTAGCTTCTACTTTATTGCAACATGTAAAAAGATCTTATATTTCTTACAAAATAATGATTTTTATTGTTGGATTATTCATTTGGTTAATTAAAATGAACAAAGATATAGGCCTACTCAATACCATAAACATCTATTTTAGTGGTGACTCAAATCTGCTGCCTATATGGTGAGTAGCCTAGCTAACACACACTTGGGTAGGCATAATCAAATGTTGTATTTTATTTAACTAGGCAAGTCAGTTAAAGACCAAATTCTTATTTACAATGACAGCCTAGGGACAGTGGGTTAACTGCCTTATTCAGGGGTAAAACAACAGATTTTTACCTTGTCAGCTCAGGGATTTGACATAGCAACCTTCCGGTTACTGGCCCAACGCTCTAACCACTAGGCTACCTGCTGCCCCACATGTGGAGTATCTACAGCAGTGCATGGTGAATGGTGGCATGAGCCCTTGTTTCTCTGACACATATTCTATTAACCTCACCATGCAGATTTTTTTTAAATTTAGTGCCAAAGAATCAGTGACCCTGTACGTATATAAGACTCTCTGAATGAGAGTGCCAGCTGAAATGAGTACAACGTAAAGTGATTAGGTTTTGTGGCCATTTAGCTAGTTGACATAAACTCTCGTGTGTAGTGTAGCTAGTGGGCATGTAGTCATATCTACAGTCAGACTGCTAGCCTGTAGCTAGTGGGCATGTAGTCATGCAGTAGCTGCAGTCAGACTGGTAGCCTGTAGCTAGTGGGCATGTAGTCATAGCTACAGTCAGACTGCTAGCCTGTAGCTAGTGGGCATGTAGTCATAGCTACAGTCAGACTGCTAGCCTGTAGCTAGTGGGCATGTAGTCACAGCTACAGTCAGACTGCTAGCCTGTAGCTAGTGGGCATGTAGTCACAGCTACAGTCAGACTGCTAGCCTGTAGCTAGTGGGCATGTAGTCACAGCTACAGTCAGACTGCTAGCCTGTAGCTAGTGGGCATGTAGTCATAGCTACAGTCAGACTGCTAGCCTGTAGCTAGTGGGCATGTAGTCATAGCTACAGTCAGACTGCTAGCCTGTAGCTAGTGGGCATGTAGTCACAGCTACAGTCAGACTGCTAGCCTGTAGCTAGTGGGCATGTAGTCACAGCTACAGTCAGACTGCTAGCCTGTAGCTAGTGGGCATGTAGTCATGCAGTAGCTGCAGTCAGACTGGTAGCCTGTAGCTAGTGGGCATGTAGTCACAGCTACAGACTGTTAGCCTGTATTTGCTCTCAGTGAGAATCTGAGAAGCAGATGAAAACAATCTGAGAAGCAGCAATGAACAGATCAGATTCTTGGCTGTCAACAGCTGTCATAGTAGGCAGCAGATAGCCTTGCGGTTAGAGTGTTGGTATATAGCTGTTTCAATCAGAGTGTCTGACAACCTATAGCTGGGGGCAGCAATCTATTCCTGAAATGGAGTAGGACTCTGTGTGTGCATGCTTGTGTGTGGCCCAGGGAAGTGATATAGGATCAATACGAGGACAGAATGATGGCCTGTGATTGTGCAACCATCACAACCTCGCAACACGCACATGCAGGCACACCAAAACACATTCTACCAGTCTCTCACTCTCTCTCTCTCTCTCTCTTGAGAAATCACGTAACTAAACCAAACAAAAGGAAGAAGAAACTATGCTATGGAACAAAGATAAATGATATAAAGAATGATAGTAAAAAGCTCTGGAGAACTTTAAATGAGATTCTAGGAAAAAAGTGAACTTGGCTCCCTCCTTCACTGAGGTAGATGGCTTGTTCATAACATAACCCTTTGATATTGCCAACCACTTTTTTGTTGACAAGATTAGCAAACTTCGGCATGACATGCAAACAACGAATGCTGAGCCTTCATATTCATGCATAACGTACCAGATAATGAAAGGCAAGCACTGTAGTTTTGAGTTCCACAAAGTGGGTGTTGAAAGTATTAAAATGTTGTTGCTATCTATAAATAAGGGCAAGCCACCTGGTACTGACAACCTGGATGGTAAATTGATGAGTTTTGTAGTGGAACATTGCGACTCCTGTTTGCCACATCTTCAAATTAAGCCTAGAAGACGGCTTGTGCCCTTAGGCCTGTAAGGAGGGAAAGGTCATTCCGCTGCACAAGAATAGCAGATCAGCCTTTAATGGTTCAAACAGCTGACCAATCAGCCTGCTACCAGTGCTTAGCAAACCCTTTGAAAAAATGGTGTTTGACCAAATGCGAAGTTATTTTACAGAAAACAAATTTAAAAAATGACTTTCAGCATGTTTGTAGGGAAGGGCACTCAACATGCTTAGCACTGACACAAAGTACTGATGATTGGCTGAAAGAACTTGATGGTAGGAGCTGTTTTGTTAAACTTCAGTGCAGCTTTTGATATCTTTGATCATAACCTATTACTGAAAATACATAGATGTTATGGATTTCCACCTTCTGCCTTATCATGGATTGAGATTTATCTATCTAAAATAACACAGGCTTCCACTTCAGAAAACCCTCTATCTAATGCAAATTCGGTGGTGTGCCGTGGTGTACCGCAGGGCAGCTGGCTTGGGCCATTATTATTATAGTTTTCTGTTTTTACTAATGACCTTCCACTGACCTTGAATAAAGCCTGTGTGTCTACGTACACTGACAAATCAACAGTATACATGTCGGCTATTGGTCTTTGTGTGAGGTGTTGATGTGTTGAAGGTACCGTCTGATGAAGAAGTTGGCACACAGTTCGGACACTCATCGGTACAACACAAGACATACAATCAGAGGTGTCGTCACATTTCCCAGGTCCAGAATAGAGGCTGGGAAATGCACAGTGTTAAATAGAGCCATGACTACATGGAACTTTCTGCCACCCCAGGTAAATCAAGCTAGCAATAAACAGATAAAAAAAACAGATAAAAGAACACCTTGTTGAACAACTGGGGACTGTGAAGACACAGCCATCTTAATATATTTTATACTGTATTTTTCACTGTATTATGTATTGTATTATGTAGGTGGGTGGCCTTGCACCAACATTGGCTTGGAGCCATCTCCTGTTTCTGAAGTGTGAGGCAGATGCAGGAGATTATGTAGTATTTTGTAGTGTTATGTATATTTTGTACTGTATATTATAGTATGTCTACTGGAAATATAAACTTATAAAATATAAAATGTATAGTGTTGGTCCCATGTTTCATGAGCTGAAATAAAAGATCCCCGAAATGTTCCGTATGCACAAAAAGCTTACTTCTCTGACATTCTTTGCACAAATTTGTTTACATCCCTGTCTTTGAGCATTTATCCTTTACTAAGATAACCCATCCACCTAACAGGTGTGGCATATCAAGAAGCTGATGAAATAGCATAATCATTAGACAGGTGCACATTGTGATGGGGATAATATAAGGCCACTCTAAAATGTGCAGTTTTGTCACACAACACAATGCCACAGATGTCTAAACTTTTGAGGGAGAATGCAATTGGCACGCTCACTGCAGGAATGTCCACCAGAGCTGTTGCCAGAGAACTGAATGTAAATGTATCTAGCATAATGTTGTTTTCGAGAATTTGGCAGTATGTCCAACCGGCCTCACAACTGTAGACCACGTGTAATCACGCCAACCAGGACCTCCACATCCTTCTTCTTTATCTGCGGGATCATCTTAGACGAGCCACCAAGACAGCTGATGAATGTCTGCACAAACTGTCACAAACTGTCTCAGGGAAGCTCATCTGCATGCTCGTCATCCTCACCAGGGTCTTAACCTGTCTGCAGTTTGGTGTCATAACCGACTTTAGTGGGCAAATGCTAATGTTAAATGGCCACTGGCACGCTGGAGAACTGTGCTCTTTATGGATCTTTCATGCCGTCCCTAGGAGGGGTGCGTCACTTGAGTGGGTTGAGTCACTGATGTGATCTTCCTGTCTGGGTTGGCGCCCCCTCTTGGGTTGTACCATGGCTGGGAGATCTTTGTGGGCTATACTCGGCCTTGTCTCAGGATGGTAAGTTGGTGGTTGAAGATATCCCTCCAGTGGTGTGGGGGCTGTGCTTTGGCAATGTGGGTGGGGTTATATCCTTCCTGTTGGCCCTGTCCGGGGGTATCATCGGATGGGGCCACAGTGTCTCCTTTACCCCTCCTCTCTCAGCCTCCAGTATTTATGCTGCAGTAGTTGATGTGCCGGGAGGCTAGGGTCAGTTTATTATATCTGCAGTACTTCTCCTGTCTTATTTTTTTATTTCACCTTTATTTAACCAGGTAGGCTAGTTGAGAACAAGTTCTCATGTGCAACTGTGCCAAGATAAAGCAGTGTGAACAGACAACACAGAGTTACACATGGAGTAAACAATTAACAAGTCAATAATACAGTAGAAAAAAGGAGAGTCTATATACATTGTGTTCAAAAGGCATGAGTAGGAAGGCGAATAATTACAATTTTGCAGATTAACACTGGAGTGATAAATGATCAGATGGTCATGTACAGGTAGAGATATTGGTGTGCAAAAGAGCAGAAAAGAAAATAAATAAAAACAGTATGGGGATGAGGTAGGTAAAAATGGGTGGGCTATTTACCGATAGACTATGTACAGCGGCAGCGATCGGTTAGCTGCTCAGATAGCAGATGTTTGAAGTTGGTGAGGGAGATAAAAGTCGATTTTTGCAATTCGTTCCCGTCACAGGCAGCAGAGAACTGGAAGGAAAGGAGGCCAAATGAGGTATTGGCTTTAGGGATGATCAGTGAGATACACCTGCTGGAGCGCGTGTTACGGGTGGGTGTTGCCATCGTGACCAGTGAACTGAGATAAGGCAGAGCTTTACCTAGCATGGACTTGTAGATGACCTGGAGCCAGTGGGTCTGGCGACGAATATGTAGCGAGGGCCAGCCGACTAGAGTATACAGGTCGCAGTGGTGGGTGGTATAAGGTGCTTTAGTAACAAAACGGATGGCACTGTGATAAACTGCATCCAATTTGCTGAGTAGAGTGTTGGAAGCAATTTTGTAGATGACATCGCCGAAGTCAAGGATCGGTAGGATAGTCAGTTTTACTAGGGTAAGTTTGGCGGCGTGAGTGAAGGAGGCTTTGTTGCGGAATAGAAAGCCGACTCTTGATTTGATTTTGGATTGGAGATGTTTGATATGAGTCTGGAAGGAGAGTTTACAGTCAAGCCATACACCTAGATACTTATAGATGTCCACATATTCAAGGTCGGAACCATCCAGGGTGGTGATGCTGGTCCGGCGTGCTGGTGCAGGCAGCGAACGGTTGAAAAGCATGCATTTGGTTTTACTAGCGTTTAAGAGCAGTTGGAGGCCACGGAAGGAGTGTTGTATGGCATTGAAGCTCGTTTGGAGGTTAGATAGCACAGTGTCCAAGGACGGGCTGGAAGTATATAGAATGGTGTCGTCTACGTAGAGGTGGATCAGGGAATCGCCCGCAGCAAGAGCAACATCATTGATATATACAGAGAAAAGAGTCGGCCCGAGAATTGAACCCTGTGGCACCCCCATAGAGACTGCCAGAGGACCGGACAGCATGCCCTCCGATTTGACACACTGAACTCTGTCTGCAAAGTAATTGGTGAACCAGGCAAGGCAGTCATCCGAAAAACCGAGGCTACTGAGTCTGCCGATAAGAATATGGTGATTGACAGAGTCGAAAGCCTTGGCAAGGTCGATGAAGACGGCTGCACAGTACTGTCTTTTATCGATGGCGGTTATGATATCGTTTAGTGCCTTGAGCGTGGCTGAGGTGCACCCGTGACCGGCTCGGAAACCAGATTGCACAGCAATCATTATTTGAACGGAGCATGCTTATCTAAAATGGTGAGGAAGTTACTTTTAAAGAATGACGAGGCATCCTCAACTGATGGGATGAGGTCAATGTCCTTCCAGGATACCCGGGCCAGGTCGATTAGAAAGGCCTGCTCACAGAAGTGTTTTAGGGACCGTTTGACAGTGATGAGGGGTGGTCGTTTGACTGCGGCTCCGTAGCGGATACAGGAAATAAGGCAGTGATCGCTGAGATCCTGGTTGAAGACAGCGGAGATGTATTTGGAGGGCCAGTTGGTCAGGATGACATCTATGAGGGTGCCCTTGTTTACAGATTTAGGGTTGTATCTGGTGGGTTCCTTGATGATTTGTGTGAGATTGAGGGCATCTAGCTTAGATTGTAGGACTGCCGGGGTGTTAAGCATATCCCAGTTTAGGTCACCTAACAGAACAAACTCTGAAGCTGGATGGGGGGCGATCAATTCACAAATGGTGACACCGCACAGCTGGGAGCTGAGGGGGGTCGGTAAGCAGGCGGCAACAGTGAGAGACTTATTTCTGGAGAGAGTCATTTTTAAAATTAGTAGTTCGAACTGTTTGGCTATGGACCTGGAAAGTATGACATTACTTTGCAGGCTATCTCTGCAGTACACTGCAACTCCTCCCCCTTTGGCGGTTCTATCTTGACGGAAAATGTTATAGTTGGGTATGGAAATCTCAGAATTTTTTGGTGGCCTTCCTGAGCCAGGATTCAGACACGGCAAGGACAGAGTTAGCAGAGTGTGCTAAAGCAGTGAGTAAAACAAACTTAGGGAGGAGGCTTCTGATGTTGACATGCATGAAACCAAGGCTTTTTCGATCACAGAAGTCAACAAATGAGGGTGCCTGGGGACATGCAGGGCCTGGGTTTACCTCCACATCACCCGCGGAACAGAGGAGGAGTAGTATGAATGTGCGGCTAAAGGCTATCAAAACTGGTCGCCTACAGCGTTGGGGACAGAGAGTAAAAGGAGCAGATTTCTGGGCATGGTAGAATATATTCAGGGCATAATGCGCAGACAGGGGTATGGTGGGGTGCGGGTACAGCGGAGGTAAGACCAGGCACTGGGTGATGATGAGAGAGGTTGTATCTCTGGACATGATGAATGTAATGGGTGAGGTCACCGCATGTGTGGGAGGTGGGACAAAGGAGGTATCAGGGGTATGAAGAGTGGAACTAGGGGCTCCATTGTAAACTAAAACAATGATAACTAACCTGAACAACAGTATACAAGGCATATTGACATTTGAGAGAGACATACAGCGAGGCATACAGTAATCACAGGTGTTGATTTGGGAGAGCTAGCTAAACAGTAGGTGAGACAACAACAGCTAATCGGCTAGCACAACAACAGCAGGTAAAATGGCGTTGACTAGGCAGGGAGGGTCGGATTAACTACACACAGTGTATCCGGTGTCCTGTGTGAATTTAAGTATGCTCTCTCTAAGTATGCTCTCTCTAATTCTCTCTTTCTCTCTTTCTCTCTCTCGGAGGACCTGAGCCCTAGGACCATGCCTCAGGACTACCTGGCATGATGACTCCTTGCTGTCCCCAGTCCACCTGGCCGTGCTGCTGCTCCAGTTTCAACTGTTCTGCCTGTGATTATTATTATTTGACCATGCTGGTCATTTATGAACATTTGAACATCTTGGCCATGTTCTGTTATAATCTCCACCCGGCACAGCCAGAAGAGGACTGGCCACCCCTCATAGCCTGGTTCCTCTCTAGGTTTCTTCCTAGGATTTAGTCTTTCTAGGGAGTTTTTCCAAGCCACCGTGCTTCTTCACCTGCATTCAAATCAAATCAAATCTGTTGCTGTTTGGGGTTTTAGGCTGGGTTTCTTTACAGTGCTTTGAGATATCAGCTGATGTACGAAGGGCTATATAAATACATTTGATTTGATTTGGATAAATTCCCGTTTCAACTGTACAGGGCAGATGGCAGGCAACATTTATGGTGTCGCATGGGTGAACGGTTTGTTGATGCCAACGTTTTGAACAGAATGCCCCATGGTGGCAGTGGGGTTATGGTATGGGCAGGCATAAGCCACAGAAAATTACTCACCAGACATGGCACCCATTGAGCATGTTTGGGATGCTCTGGATAGACGTGTACAACAGCGTGTTCCAGTTCCCGCCAATATCAAGCAATTTCGCACAGCCATTGAAGCCTGATCAACTTAATGCGATTTCCTTACATGAACTGATTTCCTTACATGAACTGTAACTCAGTAAAATCTTTGAAACTGTTGCATGTTGCTTTTTATAGTATTGTTCAGTGTATATTATGTATTTTATGTACACTACATGACCAAAAGTATGTGGACACCTGCTCATCGAACATCCCATTGCAAAATCATGTGCATTAATATGGAGTTGGCCCCCCTTTGCTGTGATAACAGCTTCCACTCTTCTGGGAAGGCTTTCCACTAGATGTTGGAACATTGATGAGGGGACTGGCTTCCATTCAGCCACAAGTGCATTAGTGACGTGAGACACTAATTTTGGGCGATTCGGCCTGGCCCATTGTCAGCGTCAATACATCCCAAAGGTGTTCGATGGGGTTGAAGTCAGGCCTCTGTGCAAGCTAGTCAGGTTTTTCCACACCGATCTCGACAAACCATTTCTCTATGGACCTTCCTTGATTGTGCACGGGGGCATTGTCATTCTGAAGCAGGAAAGGGCCTTCCCCAGAATCGCCTATAATGTCATTGGATGCTGTAGTGTTAAGAGTTCCCTTCACTGGAACTAAGGGGCCAAGCCCGAACCATAAAAGACAGCCCCAGACCATTATTACTCTTCCACCAAACTTTACAGTTGGCACTACGCATTCGGGCAGGTAGCGTTTTCTTGGTATCTGTCAAACCCAGATTCATCCGTCAGACTGCCAGATGGTGAAGCATGATTCATCACAGAGAACACATTTCCACTGCTCCAGTGTCCAATGGCGCTGAGCTTTACACCACTCCAGTTAACACTTGGCATTGTGTATGGTGATCTTAGGCTTGTGTGCGGACATGGAAACCCATTTCATGAAGCTCCCAACGAACAATTATTGTGTTGATGTTGAATCCAGAGGCAGTTTGGAACTCTTTAGCGCTACACGCTTCAGCACTTGGCAGTCCTGTTCTGTGAGTTTGTGTGGCCTACCACTTCGCATCTGAGCTGTTGTTGCTCCTAGAATTTCCCAATTCACAATAACAGCACTTACTGTACAGTTGACTGGGGCAGCTCTAGCAGGGCAGAAATTTAATAAATGTTGGAAAGGTGGCATCCTTTGACGGTGCCATTTTGAATGCCACTGAGCTCCTCAGTAAGGCCATTCTACTGCCAATGTTTTTCTACTGAGATTGTATGGCTGTATACTTGGTTTTATACACCTGTCAGCAACAAGTATGGCTGAAATAGCCGAATCCACTAATTTGAAGGGGTGTCCACATACTTTGATATATAGTAAATAATTCTAGTACTCTCTCTCTCTGTCAATCTCTCTCTCTCTGTCAATCTCTCTCTCTCTCTCTCTCTCTCTCTCTCTCTCTCTCTCTCTCTCTCTCTCTCTCTCTCTCTCTCTCTCTCTCTCTCTCTCTCTCTCTCAATTCAAGCAGCTTTATTGGCATGGGAAACATATGTTACATTGCCAAAGCAAGTTAGGTAGATAATATACAAAGTGAAATAAACAATAAAAATTCACAGTAAACATTACACATATAGAAGTTTCAAAAGAATAAAGACATTACAAATGTCATATTATTTATATATACAGTGTTGTAACGATGTACAAATGGTTACTGTAAAAAAGGGAAAATAAATAAACATAAATGTGGGTTGTATTTACAATGGTGTTTGTTCTTCACTGGTTGACCTTTTCTTGTGACAACAGGTCACAAATCTTGCTGCGGTGATGGAACACTGTGGTATTTCACCCAGTAGATATGGGAGTTCATCAAAATCTGGTTTGTTTTTGAATTATTTGTGGATCTGTGTAATCTGAGGGAAATATGTGTCTCTAATATGGTCATACATTGGGCAGGAGGTTAGGAAGTGCAGCTCAGTTTCCACCTAATTTTGTGGGCAGTGTGCACATAGCCTGTCTTCTCTTGAGAGCCAAGTTTGCCTACGGCAGCCTTTCTCAATAGCAAGGGCTATGCTCACTGAGTCTGTACATAGTCAAAGCTTTCCTTAAGTTTGGGTCAGTCACAGTGGTCAGGTATTCTGCCACAGTGTACTCTCTGTTAAGCGCCAAATAGCGTTCTAGTTTGCTCTGATTTTTATGTTAATTCTTTCCAATGTGTCAAGTAATTATCTTTTTGTTTTCTCATGATTTCATTTGGTATAATTGTGTTGCTGTCCTTGTGCTCTGTGGGGTGTGTTTGTGTTTGTGAACAGAGCCTCAGGACCAGCTTGCTTAGGGGACTCTCCTCCAGGTTCATATCCCTGTAGGTGATGGCTTTGTTATGGAAGGTTTGGCAATCGCTTACTTTTAGGTGGTTGTAGAACTCAACGGCTCTTTTCTGGATTTGGATAATTAGCGGGTATCGGCCTAATTCTGCTCTGCATGCATTATTTGGTGCTCAACGTTGTACACGGAGGATATATTTGCAGAATTCTGCATGCAGAGTCTCAATTTGGTGTTTGTCCCATTTTGTGAATTGTTGGTTGGTGAGCGGACCCCAGACCTCGCAACCATAAAGGGCAATGGGTTCTATAACTGATTCAAGTATTTTTCACCAGATCCTAGTTGGTATGTTGAATTTGATGTTCCTTTTGATGGCATAGAATGCCCTTCATGCCTTGTCTCTCAGATCGTTCACAGCTTTGTGGAAGTTACCTGTGGCGCTGATGTTTATGGGTAACGGTGTCTATGGGTAACGGTGTCTAGATGGAATTTGTATTTGTGGTACTGGTGACTGGACCTTTTTTGGAACACCATTATTTTGGTCTTACTGAGATTTACTGTCGGAGCCCAGGACTGACAGAATCTGTGCAGAATATCTAGGTGCTGCTGTAGGCCCTCCTTGGTTAGTGACAGAAGCACCAGATCATCAGCAAACAGTAGACATTTGACATTGATTCTAGTAAGGTGAGGCCGGGTGCTGAAGAGTTTTCTAGTGCCCTCGCCAATTCGTTGACATATATGTTGAAGAGGGTGGGGCTTAAGCTGCGTCCTTTTATCACCCCACGCCCCTGTGGGAATAAATGTGTGTGTTTTTTCCCTATTTTAACCGTACACTTGTTGTTTGTGTACATGGATATTATAATGTCATATATTTGACCCCCAACACCACTTTCCATCAATTTGTACAGCAGACCCTCATGCTAAGTCTTTTTTGAAATCAACTAAGCATGAGAAGACTTGTCCTTTGTTTTGGTTTGTTTGTTCGTCAATTAGGGTGTGCAGGGTGAATACATGGTCTGTTGTACGGTTATTTGGTAAAAAGCCAATTTGACATTTGCTCAACACATTGTTTTCAATGAGGAAATGTACGAGTCTGCTGTTATTGATAATGCAGAGGATTTTGGATTCAGAGTCTATGGATTCTTCAATTACATTGAACTGATTTCTGGCGTGCTGTTCCTTCTTTTTCCGTAGTGTATTTCTGTATTGTTATAGTGATTCACCATAGTGAAGGAGTAGACTCAGATTTTCCGGGTCTCTACGGTTTTGGTTGGTGTTACGGCTGTCGTCGGAATGAGACCAAGGTACAGCGTACATTTTGAAATTATCAAATGAACAACCCAAAAAAACAAGAAAGATAAACGACACAAAAACAAGATCCCATAACAGAAAGTGGGAAAAAGGGCTGCCTAAGGATGATCCCCAATCAGAGACAACGATAGACAGCTGCCTCTGATTAGGAAGCATACTCGGCCAAAAACAAAGAAATAGACAACATAGAATGCCCACCCCAAATCACACCCTGACTTAACCAAATAGAGAAATAAAACAGCTCTCTAAGATCAGGGAGTGACAGTTGGACAGGTTTCTCAATTTCCTTCTTAGATTTTTGCATTCTTCATCAAACTATTTGTCATTGTTGTTTAATTGTTCTATTTTCTATTTGAGATTTTTATACTTGATAGGGAAGCTGAGAGGTCAAATATACTGTTAAGATTTTATACTGCTAAGTTTACACCTTCACTATTAGAGTGGAACATTTTACCCAGGAAATTGTCTAAAAGCGATTGAATTTGTTGTTGCCTAATTGTTTTTTGGTAGGTTTCCAAACTGCATTCCTTCCATCTGCATCATTTGTTAATGTTACTCAGTTCTTTTGGCTTTGATGCCTCATGATTGAGTATTGCTCTGTTCAAGTAGACTTTTGCTGTGGTCAAACAGGGGTGTCAGTGGGCTGACTGTGAATGCTCTGAGAGACTCTGGGTTGAGGTCAGTGATAAAGTAGTCTACAGTATTACTGCCAAGAGATGAGCTATGGGTGTACCTATCATAGGAGTCCCCTCGAAGCCTACCATTGACTATGTACATACCACGCGTGCGACAGAGCTGCAGGAGTTGTGACCCGTTTTTGTTGGTTAAGTTGTCGTAGTTGTGCCTAGGGGGGCATATGGGGGAGGGAATGGTGTCACCTGCAGGCAGGTGTTTGTCCCCCTGTGTGCTGAGGGTGTCGGGTTCTTGTCTAGTTCTGGCATTTAGGTCGCCATAGACTAGTACATGTCCGTCGGCCTGGAAATGATTGATTTCCCCCTCCAGGATGGAGAAGCTGTCTTCATTAAAGTATGGGGATTCTAGTGGGGGGATATAGGTAGCACACAGGAGGACATTTTTCTCTGTTAAGATAATTTCCTTTTGAATTTCTAGCCAAATGTAAAATGCTCCTGTTTTGATTAATTTAATTGAGTGAGTTAGGTCTGCTTTATACCAAATTAGCACACCCTCTGAGTCCCTTCCCTGTTTCACACCTGGTAGTTTGGTAGATGGGACTACCAGCTCTCTGTAACCTAGAGGGACACCAGTGGGTCCGTCTCCTCTATACCATGTTTCTTGCAGGATGACAATGTCTGTATTACCGATTTCTTTGATGAAGTCCAGGTTCCTGCTCGTTAGGCCAAAGGCAGATGACCTCAGGCCTTGGATATTCCAGGATGAGATAGTGAAGGCTTGTGTTCCATAAAGTGTCCAATGTTGTTAGTCGTGTGGTTTGGCCTTAGGCCAGTAAGTGTGAGCAGAGCCTGCTGAGCATCTGGTACATGCCATTGGCTTGGGTTAGTGTAAGAGTGGGGGGTTGGGCCTGTTTGCTCGCTGACGGCCTGGGCATATGTGAAACTTCCATGTTGAGGCCCTCTTTGCGGGGTGGGGTGCATGGGGTGGGCAGGAGGGGCATAGGTCTGATCTGAGGGGGCCTAAATGGAGTGTGGGCATGGTTGACTTGGGGGGTGTTGATTGGTTGGGGTGGGGGTGTGTATGTGGCTGGTGGTGTTGTGGTCTTGATGTAAGTCCTCTCGGCGTGGGTCCTCTATGTGTAGGTCCAGGGGGTGGAGTGGGAGAGTGTCTCGCTGGTCTGGGCGGGGTGTCTATTGATCTGTTGCTCCTGTGTGAAGTGTTAGGGCTACGTTTGAGAGCGATATCCTTCAGAGTCCGGACGAAGGTGGGCACCGCCTGTAAGATGGTGTGTAGATTGGGATGCTTCTAATTTAGATATTTTGTTTGCGAATAAACAGTCCACAGAAACACACCCAAGGTTGAATTCTACTTCCCAAAACAGTGGCTGCATGTCTCTTAGGAGACACAGATGTTAGGAGAAAAAGGTATTTTCAAAGTTGTCTACATATTTGTCCTACATTCCTCATGTCTCGGTCCTCATTATACACAAGGAGATATTCGCATAGATCTCTCTCTCATACAGTTGCATGCACACAAAACACACAGAACATGCACACAACACACTCACACACAAAACCAGCTTGAACATTGATAGTATTATTGGGGGACATTCCCCTGAACTGCAGCACTGTATCACATATTTATGTCCTCACCCAGTCTAGGCATGAATGTGTGTGCGTATGCTCATCAGCGTATGTGTGCGAAAACACATTCAATGTTATAAAGTGAATCAGACCTGAATTAACTTCATCAGGAAGTGACTAATGACCAGCAATTAACTGGTGATTCAGAGAAAGAGTGGATGTGGAGGAGAAAGAGTCACACCATCAGAAACAAATACGAAAGAAGAGAAAAATAAATGGAGAAAAGAGGGAGAAAGGAGGGAAGGGTGGGTGTGAGGTCTGGTACTTTTTTGTGATAAAACATTTCAATTTGGGTAATGTGTCTACAGCAGGTTAATAACCCCCCCCCCAAATGAAGGCTATTCCATGCGAGAATTTGCCATTATTCTGAGGATCTCGTACAACGCTGTGTACTACTCCCTTCACAGAACAGAGCAAACTGGCCCTAACCAGAAAACGTGTAAATCGGTCCAATTAGACCTGAACACAGCAGTAGGGTTAAGCCTTAAGCCTTAGCGCCACCCATCTCTATAAGGATTCAAATGTGAGGCCATGCACTAAACAACCAAAGACGTCAAGACTAAAGGCTGGTTTATACTACGGTGCGCTCAGAGTGCGCTCAGAGTGCGCTCAGAGTGTGCTCAGAGTGCATTCATACACTCAGAGCGTTGTCAGATTGTCTGTTAGTAAATTCAGAGCGCACACTGGACGCTCTTGCAGAGGAGTAGGGTTGATCCGCGCGTTCAGATCTAACAACATTAGTCAAGCATCCAAGCTAACTGGCTCATGTTGGCTAGCATGCTAGCTACTTCAAGACAGAAATGAGAGAAAGCTCACTCTGATCATTTTACACGCCCTAGCAGAGCTGGTTAGGCTGTTTAGTATGTTATCCAGAGGTGACTAACTGTGCTGCTGGCAACATTATTATTTTTTTTTGCCAACGCTTACTGACACCGGCCATATTCAACAGGTGTTGAGCATTTGTAAGTTCGTCAGTTATTCTGCTCTCTTGCACACCCAGACGAGAGTGCTCTGAAATAGGAGTAGATAGCCAAAGTGAATTTACCAGCTATGTCTATCGACAGTTGTTACAGTGAAATCATGAACATTCTATTGAACTGGTTACTTGCATAGTGGAGTTTTTTATTGAGACATGTAGCTAGCTAGCTAAAAAATGAACCATAATCCCAACTCATAATGTTACAACCTTCCTTGAATCTGCAGGTAGCTGTAATGGGTGCGTGTTGGTGGCAGGGAAGTCAGGTGCAGGAGAACGAACTTGGTAAAAATGGAGTATTTAATAAATGCTGATAAAACTCCAAAAACCAAAATGTACAAAATTACAAAAGTGGGTACAAAACCCGTCACACACCAACATAATACATGCACAGTCACATACAATCAAACAATCTCCGACAAGGACCTGAGGGGAAACAGAGGGTTAAAGACACAACATGTAATTGATGGGATTGGAACCAGGTGTGAAGGAAGACAAGACAAAACCAATGGAAAATGAAAAATGGATCAGTGATGGCTAGAAGGCCGGTGACGTCAACCGCCAAACACCGCCCGAACAAGGAGAGGGACCAACTTCGGCGGAAGTCGTGACAGTAGCTAACCAACCAGGTTCAATGTCAGCTAGATAGCTAACAGTACGCTTTAACTTTAAATTAAAATTACTTTCTGACATCATTTGAAAAATGTTATATCTGAAAATGTAGCTAGCTAGACTATATTACCCATATAAATGGATGGACCCTTTTCCCTCTCTGTCACAGATGCCGTGGTTGCCCTTAGTTTGTAGATGTTTTATACAATAGCCTTCTGCATGTTCTCTTTTCAACTCCCTCTGCATATTTGCAATCAAATGCTATAATGCTAGAAAAACGCTTTTTATTTAGGAAATTAAGTTAATATCTTTGCCAATTTTCTTCGCAGTTTTACTTTAGTGCCTTATTGCAAACAGGATGCATGTTTTGGAATGTTTTTATTCTGTACAGGCTTCCTTCTTTTCACGTTGTCAATTAGCTTAGTATTATGGAGTAACTGCAATGCTCTTGGTCCATCCTCAGTTTTCTCCTATTACAGCCAATAAGCTCTGTAACTGTTTTAAAGTCACCATTGGCCTCATGGTGAACTCCCTGAGCGGTTTCCTTCCTCTCCGGCAAGTGAGTTAGGAATGACGCCTGTATCTTCGTAGAGACTGGGTGTATTGATACACCATCCAAAGTGTAATTAATAACTTCACCATGGGATATTCAATGTGTGCTTTTTTATTTTTTACAAATCTACCAAAGGGTGCCCTTCTTTAAGAGGCATTGGAAAACCTCCCTGTTTTTTTGTGGTTGAGTCTGTATTTGAAATTCACTGCTCGACTGAGGGACCTCAAACAATCGCATGGCATGTTTTTGCTGTAATAGCTACTGTAAATCAGACAGTGCAGTTAGATTAACAAGAATGTAAGGTTTCAGCCGATTTAAGACACTTATATGTACCTAAATGTTTAAAATCCATAATATTTATGATTATTTATTTAAATTGCACGCCCTCCTGTTTCACCAGCTTGCGGGACATCGATCCTTGAGAAGTTTTTCTACACAGAGTGAGTCCGTGCAACTATTTACGTGATTTGTTACATTTTTAGTCTTGAACTTATTTAGGCTTGCCATAACAAAGGGGTTGAATACTTATTGATTCAAGACATTTATAACGTCAAATGATGAGTCTACTGTCCGCACGCTTCTCGGTCTTGGCCACTCATCTCAACCAGGGCAAAATGTAGCTGTTGTCGTAGAACCACACGTTTTCAAGTCCATTTGTTCATTTTTCATGCGGGTGACACGCGTTAGTGATAAATAATAGTGCAAAATCTATAATAGTATTTTTGGCATCTTTGTTTGAATTATTGTGACAGGCTCATGTTCACCCTGTTTGTCAAAGACCCCACTATTTATTTTGCGGTACCAAAAAGTACAGGCTTGCTGTACACACACACACATACACACACGCACACGCACACGCACACACACACACACACACACACACACACACACACACACACACACACACACACACACACACACACACACACACACACACACACACACACACACACACACACACACACACACACACACACACACACACACACACACACACACACACACACACACACAGTAACTATCAGCCATTCAGCAGCTAAATGTGGCTCTGCTGTCACTGGAGCTCTTTAAGTGTTTTAAACCCCCTGCTATCTACTGAACTGACTGTCACCTTAACCACCCCAGAGCCAGACAGAGGGGGATGGGGAGAGGAGGAGCGAGATACAGAGATGGGGAGAGGAAGAAGGGGAGAACAAGAAATACAGAGAGGGGGCTGGGGGGAGAAAATAAAAGGATAGATACGTGATAGATTGGAAAGAATTAACAAAAACACAGAGCTAACTAGAGTGTCATGTGGCCCTAAGCAGAGAGTACACTGTGGCAGAATACCTGAACACTGTGACTGACCCAAACTTAAGGAAAGCTTTGACTATGTACAGACTCAGTGAGCATAGCCTTGCTATTGAGAAAGGCTGCCGTTGGCAGACCTGGCTCTCAAGAGAAGACTAAATGAGGTTGAAACTGAGCTACAATTCCTAACCTCCTGCCAAATGTATGACCATATTAGATACACATATTTCCCTCAGATTACACAGATCCACAAAGAATTAAAGAACAAACCCAGTTTTGATAAACTCCCATATACACAGGAGCAAGATTTGTGACCTGCTGCCACAATAAAAGGGCAACCAGTGAAGAACAAACACCATTGTAAATACAACCCATATGTATGTTTATTTATTTTGACTTTTGTACTTTAACTTTCTACACATCGTTACAGAACTTCTGTGAGTGTAATGTTTACTGTTAATTTGTTTTGTTTATTTCACTTTTGTGAGAGATAGGGATAATGGGGGAAGTGGAGATAGAAAAAGTAAGCGAGAGAGAATCACAAAAAGAGAGAAACAGAGGGAGAGAGAGACAGAGAGAGGGGGAGAGAGACAGAGAGAGAGAGAAATAGAGAGAGATTGACAGAGAGAGAGAGAGACAAGCAGAGAGAGAGAGAGAGGGGGAGGGAGAGAGAGAGAGGGGGAGAGATTGAGAGAGAGCAAGTGAGAGAGACAGAGAGAGAGAGAGAGAGAGAGAGAGAGAGAGAGAGAGAGAGAGAGAGAGGGAGAGAGAGAGAGATGGGGAGAGAAAGAGAGAGAGAGAGAGAGAGAGAGAGACAGAGAGAGAGAGACAGAGAGAGAGACAGAGAGAGAGAGAGAGAGAGAGAGAGAGAGAGAGAGAGAGAGAGAGAGAGAGAGACAGAGAGAGAGAGAGAGAGAGAGAGAGAGAGAGAGAGAGAGAGAGAGAGAGAGAGAGAGAGAGAGAGAGGGGAGAGGGAGTGGGGAGAGAAAGAGATGGGGAGAGAAAGAGAGAGATTGACAGAGAGAGAGAGAGAGAGAGAGAGAGAGAGAGAGACAGAGAGAGAGAGACAGAGAGAGAGAGAGAGAGAGAGAGGGGGAGAGGGGTAGAGAGAGATGGGGAGAGAAAGAGAGAGAGATTGACAGAGAGAGAGATAGGGAGAGAGAGGGAGAGCAAGAGAGCTGTGCCGAAGTGTTGCACGAGCAGAACAGTGTTCTAAATTTGAAAAGACAAAAATATCATTAATATTATCTTAGTTCCCCCCTGGAAGAATGTTCAAATTAAATATATGTTTCTCCAAGTCTGCACTGACAATGTCCCCAATTACAACTAGGATATTATCTGTTACCTAACTGTACAACTCGTCTGTGTAACCTAACCACACACACACACACACGCAAGTGGAAACACACTCTTGCACACACACAGACACCCACAACTGTACCTACACACTATACCTCCCTATTACTACCTAGAGACCTCCCGCCCACAGTATCCATTTGTGCCGCTATCTGGTACCTGCGCGTGTGTGTGTGTGTGTGTGTGTGTGTGTGTGCGTGTGTGCGCGTGTGTGTGTGTGTGTGTGTGTGTGTGTGTGTGTGTGTGTGTGTGTGTGTGTGTGTGTGTGTGTGTGTGTGTGTGTGTGTGTGTGTGTGTGTGTGTGTGTGTGTGTGTGTGTGTGATTATAGTGCTGAGAGAAAAAGTGGTGGTTTGAGAGAGTGTCAGTCTGCATGACAAGTGCAGTAAGAGAAATAAGCCCGAAGAGCAGCCATGGATAGACTGTTCTGTGCCCACAAATTACTGTCATTTCACACATAATGCCTCTGTGTTTGTAAGCCTGGAATAGCAGCGTACGTGTGTCTGGGTCTTCATACATGCCTCTGTGGTCATGCACTGTGTGTGTGTGTGTGTGTGTGTGTGTGTGTGTGTGTTTGGTTGTCGTGCTGTACATGTGAGGACCAGAATGTTATAAAAAGGCTATTATAGTCTTATGGGTTAAGTTCAGGTTTAGGGATAGAATTAGGGTTAGGGTTAGGCATTAGCTTTAGGGTTAGAAGTAAGGTTAAGCATTAGATTTAGGGTAAGGGTTTGGGGTTAAGGTTAGGGTTAAGGTTAAGGTTAGGGTGAGGACTAAAAGTCCTCACAAGTATAGTAATATCCCCCTTTCTGTGTGTGTGTGTGTGTGTGTGTGTGTGTGTGTGTGTGTGTGTGTGTGTGTGTGTGTGTGTGTGTGTGTGTGTGTACACTGTACCGTTAGATAATCATTAGATAAGCAGCCCGCCGCCCCTGGTGGGAGCATGATAGACTAATCAATTATCTTTCGCTGTACTGATTTCTATGGAAACATAACTCCGGGGAGGGGGGCATTCAAAGCGAGCGACCCTATATGACCCCAGGGACGCCAACCCCAGAGGTCAAATATCATCATTAGCCAAGGCTTATTCTGATTGGATAAGAAGATGGTTGAGAAGCCAATCATCATGCACCTTTCATCCCCAAATGCTTTTTTCACGTATAGATACCTAGAGAGAGACTAGATTGACAGCAAGTGTGTTTTATGGGCCACTTTATGCATGGAGTAACAGGGTTAGCAGTGATTTGCCTTCACATTGAACGATTTGCCTTTGATCTTGAGAAACTGAAGAAAACAAATGTTTGTTTCATGTCAAAAGTTTTGCACTGTAAAGGAATTGGTTTATCATTTACTGTTGCTGAGATTTGCCCGGAGAGGTAAAGTCATCAGAGATGACGAGATAGGATTAGATATGATATGATTACATACCCTCCCAGCAGATGTCTACCTCCGTTACGTAAAAATATTATTACATTAAAATGTGAACAAATTCCCTAATGTCATATAAGGCCAGAGAGAGAGAGAGAGGGAGGGGGAGAGGGGGAACAGAGAAAGAAATAGCGAAATAAGAAAGAGGGAGAGATTGAGAGGGAGAGAAGGTGAGAAAGTGAGTGATAGAATGAGAAAGAGAGAGAGAGAGCGATAAAGAGAGATGACAGCTGATAATGACATATGTGGTTACAGTACTGTGTCATACAGAATCTGTCATAAGTGATAAACAGGCCATGAACAGTAAGACTGTTGGGCTGTATCTCCAAACTGTATACTTTTGATAAGCTTTGTGTGTGTGTGTGCGTACGTGCGTTCGTGTGTGTGTGTGTGTGTTATTCCTGAGGGTGCGCTGGCAATAGTTTGACGTGTCACCCTCCCATGGCATGATTACACATCAATACCAGCTAACTCATTAGCCAAAAGCCACACACACACACAATATCATACCCTGCAGACACCCAGTGTGTGTATATGTAGCATGGGGGTATTTGTGTGTGCGTGTGTGCGTGTGTGTGTGCACGTGCGTGTGTGTATGTTTAAAAAAATGTATACTTGTTTGGACCAGAAGTCCCATAAGGTCAACTGCTATTTCTCGGGGGTTTAGGGTTGAGTAGAATTTGTGTTCGGGTTAGAATTAGGGTTAAGAGTTAGTGTTCATTTTTGGGTTAAGGTTATGTTTAGGGTTATAATAAATAGGATTTTGAACGGGACTGAATTGTGTGTCACAACAAGGTTAGTAATACAAGACTGTGTGCATCTGAGTGAGGGGGTGCATCTGTGTGTGTGCGTGTGTGTTCATGTGTGTCCATGTGCCTGTGTGTGTGTGTGTGTGTGTGTGCATATGTCTCTGCGTGTGTGCATGTGTGTGGTGTGTTGTTTGGGGTCAGACTGAGACAATACATACTTCCAGCTGTGCAGAATAAAGATTGTCCAAGGGTTTTCACTAAACCACAGCAATCACTCTCCTATCCATGCTGCTTTTCCATGAGGCTCTATGAGGCTCTGTTGAGACTAATCTAGGGATTCCCACACCTGAATACACTGTGAGTACATACAAGATAATATAATGAACACTGTTAGTACACACGCTATACCCTACACATGCTATGCTAATGCTAATGTTATATTAGCATACTGCACACATGCTACAGTAATGATATACACACGCTAACTATATTTACACTCATTAATTTCAACAACAGTAAAACAATGAACCATTGGAATAACCCCATTATTGGCTGCTTACTTCTATGTCCTTTACTGAGCATTTATGCAGTTCAATTGGAGAATGTTGCAATGTTTCAGGCCTTCGCAGTTCCATAATTGGATTCTTGAGTAACGTTAAATCACTAGATTGATGTGGGCAAGTAAGTGCTATTCCATTTCATGAATAAAAAGCCTTTCATAACAGAGTGTGTTGTGTGTTGTCGGGTCTGAATAAAATGTCACTTTTGTCACTTTCAACAAACAAGGTCAGCACAGGACGAGAATGGATGTAAGTGTGAGGGAGAGTGTATCTACTCAGGCTTTCGGCCAAAAACACTGCTGCCAAAAACTAGGAGAATATCCATAGAACACACACATACTTTCACAAAGACATGCGGGTCCACACACACACACACACACACACACACACACACACACACACACACACACACACACACACACACACACACACACACACACACACACACACACACACACACACACACACACACACACACACACACACACATGCTCCAACAGTGCAGTAATACCTGTAAAAATATACGTATAATCCCATACTGATTATGGCAAACAGCTGTGGCACACCTTTGGCCAATTTGGTGCAAATTTGCAGCAAACTCATAATTCCACATGCAAATTAGTTTTGTGGCAAACAGTTGTGGAAAATTGGTGGCGACTCGTGAATTTCTGGCAAACAACTCTGGGAAACTTGTAGAGAACATTCTTCTGAAATTCTTTTGGAAACTTATGAACAGGCAAAATATATCACGTTTTTGGTTACTGTGTGTTAACAACATTGAAATGTCATATCTACATAAACCAAATCACATATAACTTGAAATGAACTTGCTTCTCACAGAGAAAACTTAACTGAAGATACGAAATGTACTAAATACTGAACAACGTGTATTCAATGTCTTAACAGATCAAAATAAATCCAATACAACCTGAAATCATCAGCATGTTAATGAAGAAAATAGCAAAGAATGGATATTTCCCAAGAAATGTGAACACTATGGTGATGTTGACCGTACAATGTTTAAAGGGGCTAAATGTAGAATTTACATGAGCCAATGGAAGTTGAAAAGATAATTTAAAAAATGTAAATAAACAACAACATCCAAATAAAATGCAGTTCAAAACTATTGCATTTTTGAGTGAATTTCAGAGATGAACTGTGGAAATAAATGCTATATATGTAGCTATCATTGTCACGCCCTGACCTTTGACATCTCTGTTTTTCTATATATTTTGGTTAGGTCAGGGTGTGACTGGGGTGGGTACTCGAGTTTTTGTATGTCTAGGGTTTTGTATGTCTATGCTGGCCTGATACGGTTCCCAATCAGAGACAGCTGTTTATCGTTGTCTCTGATTGGGGATCATATTTAGGTAGACGTTTTCCGCATTTGTGTCGTGGGATCTTGACTATGTTTAGTTGCCTGTCTGTACTAAGTTGTATAGCTTCTCGTGTCGTTTGTTTGTTTTGTTTTTTGTTTTGTTTTTGCTGTTTTTGTTGTTTTTGTTAAGTGTTTTCATTCATTAAAAGAGAAGGTAGGCATACCACGCTGCGCCTTGGTCACGATCGTGACAATCATAAACTACTGTAGGACTTAGGCAGACTAAATCTACCTTTAAATGTGTGGCAGACTGTTCCTAGGGAGCAACAGTATACATTATTATTGTCTAGCTGAGCCTCAACACAATTGATTCAAACTAATCCGCGAATTATGGTTCACAATCTAGACTGGGGATAGTTGTCTACTAGTTGTCTCTGCATCCTGACTCAGATATATAAGGCTTTGATGGAAGAAAAGCAACACAAAATGGAGTTATGCTTATGCCTAATATGGCATTTCATATAATTTTTCCTAAATCACTTACATCTTAAAGCCATGCACGCAAGCCTTGACCTGGTGCATACACATTTCTCGGGTCCTCAGTTTGATTGAAGGCCTCAATCTGTCTTTTTGCCTTGTAACAGATTGCTTCTAGAAAGAGAGAATGAACAACAAATCAAATGTTATTGGTCACAAGCACATGTTTACCAGATGTTACTATGGGTGTAGCGAAATGCTTGTGTTTCTTTGAGTCTCTCAAAGCCCTTCATGCTGACAGAAGTGAGTGCTATGTGGCGATAGTAATATAGTTCAGTTACTTTTTCTTTCTTGGGTTTTTTCTTTTTTTCTTTATTTTACCTTTATTTAACCACGCAGGCCAGATGAGAACAAGTTCTCATTTATATCACGCACGCAGGCAAGATAAAGCAAAGCAGTGCGATAAAAACAACAACACAGAGTTACACATAAACAAACGTTCAGTCAATAACACAATAGAAAAATCTATGTACAGTGTGTGCAAATGTAGAAGAGTAGGGCGGTAAAAGGCAATAAATAGGCCATAGACGCGAAATAATTACAATTTAGCATTAACACTGGAGAGATAGATGTGCAGATGATGATGTGCAAGTAGAGATACTGGGGTGCAAAAGAGCAAGAGGATAAATAACAATATGGGGATGAGGTAGTTGGGTGTGCTATTTACAGATTGGCTGTGTACAAGTACAATGTTCGGTAATCTGCTCTGAGAGCTGATGCTTAAAGTTAGATAGGGAGATATAAGACTCCAGCTTCAGTGATTTTTGCAATTCATTCCAGTCATTGGCAGCAGAGAACTGGAAGGAAAGGTGGCCAAAGGAAGTGTTGGCTTTGGGGATGACCAGTGAAATTATCCTGCTGGAGCGCGTGCTACGGGTAGGTGTTGCTATGGAAACCAGTGAACTGAGATAAGGCAGGGCTTTACCTAGCAGAGACTTATAGATGACCTGGAGCCAGTGGGTTTGGCGACTAATATGTAGTGAGGGCCAGCCAACGAGAGCATACAGGTCGCAGTGGTGGGTAGTATATGGAGCTTTGGTGACAAAAAGGATGGCACTGTGATAGACTACATCCAGTTTGCTGAGTAGAGTGTTGAAGGCTATTTTGTAAATGATATCAGCGAAGTCAAGGATCGGTAGGATAGTCAGTTTTACGAGGGCATGTTTGGCAGCATGAGTGAAGGAGGCTTTGTTGCGAAATAGGAAGCTGAATCTAGATTTAATTTTGGATTGGAGATGCTTAATGAGAGTCTGGAAGGAGAGTTTACAGTCTAACCAGACACCTAGGTATTTGTAGTTGTCCACATATTCTAAGTCAGAGCCGTACAGGCGGGAGGGTGCGGGCAGCAATCGGTTGAAGAGCATGCATTTACTTTTATTAGCATTTAAAAGCAGTTTGAAGCCACGGAAGGAGTGTTGTATGGCTTTGAAGCTTATTTGGAGGTTTGTTAACACAGTGTCCAAAGAAGGGCCAGAAAGAAAAAGAAGCGACATCATTGATATATACTGAGAAAAGAGTTGGCCCGAGAATTTAACCCTGTGGCACCCCCATAGAGACTGCCAGAGGTCCGGACAACAGGCTCTCCGATTTGCCACACTGAACTCTGTCTGAGAAGTAGTTGGTGAACCAGGCGAGGCAGTCATTTGAGAAACCAAGGCTATTGAGTCTGCCGATAAGAATGCGGTGATTGACAGAGTCGATAGCCTTGGCCAGGTCGATGAAGACGGCTGCACAGTACTGTTTTTTATCGATGGCGGTTATGATATTGTTTAGGACCTTGAGCGAGGCTGAGGTGTACCCATGACCAGCTCAGAAACCAGATTGCATAGTGGAGAAGGTACGGTGGGATTTGAAATGGTTGGTGAGCTGTTTGTTAACTTTGCTTTCAAAGATTTTAGAAAGGCAGGGCAGGATGGATATAGGTCTGTAACAGTTTGGGTCTAGAGTGTCTCCCCCTTTGAAGAGGGGGATGACCGCGGCAGCTTTCAAATCTTTGGGGATCTCAGACAATACAATAGAGAGGTTGATCATTTTAGAAGAAAAAAAAAGTCCAGATTGTCTAGCCCGGCTGATTTCGAGGGATCCAGATCTTTCAGGGGGGGGTGGGGTAGCAGCACCCCCTGCTGCAGGATGTGCTGAGCTGATGGCCAGGGGTAGGGATAGCCAGGTGGAAGGCATGGCCGGCCATAGAAAAATGCTTATTGAAATGATCAATTATTGTAGATTTATTGGTGGTGACAGTGTTTTTGTAGCCTCAGTGCAGTGGGCAGCTGGGAGGAGGTGTTCTTATTCTTCATGGACTTTATAGTGTCACAAAACTTTTTGGAATTAGTGCTACAGGATGCAAATGTATGTTTTTAAAAGCTAACCTTAGCTTCCCCAACTGATTGGCTATATTGGTTCCTGACTTCCCTAAAAAGTTGCATATCACGGAGGCTATTCGATGCTAAGGCAGTACACCACAGGATGTTTTTGTGCTGGTCATGGGCAGTCAAGTCTGGGGTGAACCAAGGGCTATATCTGTTCTTAGTTCTAAATTTTTGAACGGGGCATGATTTAAATAAGATGGTGAGGAAAGCACTTTTAAAGAGCAACCAGTTATCCTCTACTGACAGGATGAGGTCAATATCCTTCCAGGATTCCCGGGCCAGGTCGATAAGAAAGGCCTGCTCGCTGAAGTGTTTTAGGGAGCGTTTGACAGTGATGAGGGGTGTTCGTTTGACCCAGACCCATCATGCACGCAGGCAATGAGGCAGGGATCGCTGAGATCCTGGTTGAAGACATCAGAGATGTATTTAGTTGGCAAGTTGGTCAGGATGATATCTTAGAGGGTGCCCATGGTTATGGATTTAGGGTTGTACCTGGTAGGTTCTTGAATAATTTGTGTGAGATTGAGGGAATCTATCTTAGATTGTAGGACAGTTAAGCATATCCCAGTTTAGGTCACCTAACAGTTTGAGCTCTGAAGATAGATGGGGGGCAATCAATTCACATTTGGTGTCCAGGGCACAGCTGGGGGCTGAAAGGGGTCTATAACAAGCGGCAACGGTGAGAGACTTGTTTCTGGAAAGGTGGATTTTTAAAAGTAGAAGCTCGAATTGTTTGGGCACAGACCTGGATAGTATGACATAACTCTGCAGACTACAGTGGGGCAAAAAAGTATTTAGTCAGCCACGAATTGTGCAAGTTCTCCCACTTAAAAAGATGAGAGAGGCCTGTAATTTTCATCATAGGTCTGATGACACAAAAGTAGAAATGTTTGGCCATAATGACCATCGTTATGTTTGGAGGAAAAAGGGGGATGCTTGCAAGCTGAAGAACACTACCCCAACCATGAAGCATGGTTTGCTGCAGGAGGGACTGGTGCACTTTACAAAATAGATGGCTTCATAAGGTAGGAAAATTTACTTTATCCCATAAAACATGACATTGCTAAATATGCATTCATTTCCTACACAATTTTAAAGTTTATTACAAAATGTAAATAATTAGTTGAACAATCACCGGACAACTTTTGGTAGGTAGCTAGCTAGATAGGAAGGTTTCCATTTTCCAACAGATTTTTCTAATCCCCCGATTGGTCGTCAACAGCCATTTTCAAATCTTGCCATAGAAGCCGATTTAAGTCAAAACACTAACAAGGCCACTCAGGAACATTCAATATTGTCTTGGTAAGCAACTCCAGCGTATATTTGCCCTTGTGTTTTAGGTTATTGACCTGCTGAAAGGTTAATTCATATTTGAACCATTGTGTGGTGTTCGGGTCTGTGGAACCCATTTTCAATGTTTACTCAAATAAAAATGATACAAGACTCATTGGCCTTGGCTCATTTTCTGTGGAGAATATGTCAAATAACACATTTTCATTGAGTGCACACTGTGCACCCCTCTACACATTTATATTACTTATGTGGTGTTTGGATCCACTGGACCCGAGGGTAGAAAAAGTGAAAACAAGTAAAAAATGAAACAAAAAGGTTTGCTGTGTGCCTTCACTCTGTCTTCCTCCTCCCTGGGCCTGCTGTTTCAACATATTGTTACGCCCTGATCTGTTTTACCTGTCCTTGTGCTTGTTTCCACCCCCCTCCAGGTGTCACCCATCTTCCCCATTATCCCCTATGTATTTATGCCTGTGTTTTCAGTCTGTCTGTTGACAGTTCATCTTGTTGGTTCAAGCCTACCATTGTAAAACAATGCAGTATTTTCCCACACTCTACCCCAGCCAGGTGCAAATTGGGGGAGTGACACAACAAATAAATAGCTTTGCATGTATGGCTAAAATCATCTCTGCTCAGAGGGCCTTAAAAATAATTTCTGCAGAGATAGAAGCTAGTGTGGAAGGGGCGTCTCTGTCAAATCAGAGTCTGACAGTGAATTCTAAGAAGGGGATGAGATTGACCCTCAGCCATGCCCCAGGGCCAGCCCGCCAGCCCCAGGACCAGCCTTCAGCAACCAGCTCATCAGCAGCCTGCAGGAGGAAAAAATATGGATGTGAAACAATTCTCTTCTTGCCCAAGGAATGAGCCACCGCGCATGGCTGCCAATGTGATAAGGATGCAACCACGGTGGACGAGGATGGTGGTTACTCAGGTGTAGGACATAAAGTCTTCAATTGAACTGTTCACCCCAGACACCAGCCAGAATAATATTCTGGAAAGCACTAATTTGGAGGGAAGGCGTGTTTTTGGAGAGAGATGGACGAAAATCATTTACATGTATACTTTAGGGTTCTTATCCTTGCTGCTGATTTCAGATCCAATGGGGAATCCACAGAATCCCTGTGGGATGCAGAAACTGGCAGAGAACTTCTCTGTGCAACAATGTCTCTGGAAAACTTCCTCATTATTTCCAGGATTATCTGCTTCGATAACCGAGACACCAGACCAACTCGGCGGCAGAGAGACAATCTAGCTGCAAACAGGTCAATGTGGGACAAGTAGGTGGACCGCATTCGCCAGTTTTACAACTCTTGACCCAACTTTACTGTTGATGAGCAGTTTATGCCATATAGGGGCCGCTACCCCTTCAGGCAGTACCTACCGTCTAAACCCGCAAAACATGGAATCAAGATCTGGGCTGCCTGTGATGCCACTTCATTATATGAAATCACATTGCATTTGTCACATTCGCCGAATTTCACCTTGCAGTGAAACGCTAACTTACATAACCAACAATGCAGTTTTAAGAAATTCAACAAAAAAGTAAAATATAAGAATAACAAATAATTAAAGTACAGCAGGAAATAACAATAGATGGGCAATATACAGGGGATACCGGTACAGAGTCAATGTAACGTGTGCTTACAACTCACACCCTCAAACATGTAGATCCCCTGAATGCAGCTCACTCTCCAGATCCCAATCACCTGAATTCTAATCACCTGTTCACACACCTGTATGTCATTATCCCACAGTCTTTTCAGCCCATCACTGTGAGGTATTGTTTGTTTTGTGACACACTTCTTTCTGAGCTCTGTTTTTCCTGTGATTTAGTCCTCCCGTGTATGATAGTTTTTGCCTGCCTCACTAACGATGCCTTTTGCCTATTCCCTGCCTGTACTTTATCGGATTTCCTGTTATCTACCTATTGCCTGGTCCCCCGGACTACCATACTATCCTTATCCCTGCCTGTACTGGACCCCCTGTGTACGAGCTTCTGCCTGGACCCAGCTACCTGCCTCCTCCTGTGGTCCTTTACAATAAATACCTGCTGTGCCCTGCGCTTGAAACCAGCGCTCTGTCTCCTCTCGTGTTCATTACAGTTAATGTCAATGTGCGGGGACACCGGTGTCGAGGTAATTGAGGTAATATGTAGGTGGAGTTATTAAAGTGACTATGCATAGATAATAACAGAGGAGCAGAATCGTTCCAGAGGGCGTTGAGTGTGTGGGGGGGGGGGTAATGCAATTAGTCGGGCTAGCCGTTTGATCAGCTGTTCAGGTGTCTTATGGCTTTGGGAAGAATCTATTTAGGAGCCTCCTGGACCTAGACTTTGGCGCTCTGGTAACTCTTGCCTTGCGGTAGAGCAGTGAGAACAGTCTATGACTAGTGTGGCTGGGGTCTTTGACAATTTTTTTCCCTCTGGTTGCACATTTATAACATGACGATAGAAATTAGTTAAGACTGATTTCAATTCTTAGTGATAGGGGTCAGTATTCGGAAGTTCGGATGACTGAGGTGCCCAAAGTAAACTGCCAGTTACTCAGGCCCAGAAGCTAGGATATTCATATAATTGGCAGTATTGGATATAAAACACTCTGAAGGTTCTAAAACTGTTACAATAATGTCTGCGAGTATAACAGAACTGATATGGCAGGCCAAAGCCCGAGGAGAAATGTTTTTTTGTTGAGGTGACCACCCATTGAAATGGCTGTCTATGGGAAAATCAAAGGAAATCCACTGGATGGAAGCCATAGAAAAGGTTTCAAGCATGTTTTTCAAAAAATTAGCTAGAATTTGTAGTATTTCAAGGTGGCTCTCATTTTGACTGTAGTCTTGTGGCGCGGGTGGATGAGGGCGTGGATGAGGGCGTGGATGAGGGCGTGGATGAGGGTACGCACTTCCTTATTTATCTCTGGTATTGAACACACTATTCTCCATCTTAAATTTGATTGTTTATTTACATATTAGGGTACCTGAGGATTGATCAGAAACGTTGTTTGACTTGTTTGGACAAAGTTTATTGGTAACTTTTGGGATTCCTTTGTATGCATTTTGAACGTGGGGAACAGGTGGATTACTGAATCAAGCTCGCCAAATAAACTGACATTTTTGGGATATAAAGACTTTATTCAACAAAAGGACCATTTGTTATGTAGCTGGGACCCTTGGGATTGCAAACAGAGGTAGCTCTTCAAAGGTAAGTGATTTATTTTATCGCTATTTCTGACTTTTGTGACGCCTCTGCTGGTTTGGAAAATGTTTTTAATGCTTTTGTATGCGGGACACTGTCCTCAGATCACATGGTATGCTATCACCATAAAGCCTATTTGAAATCTGAGAAAGCGGATGGATTAACAAGAAGCTTTTAAACAATGTACACTTGTATTTTCTGGTATTTTCATGAAGGTTTAATATTACAATTTTTGTATTTTGAATTTCTCGCTCTGCAATTTCACCGCATGTTGTCGAGGTGGGCGGCACGTCTAGACCAATGAGGTTTAAGTTTTTCTGTGTTAAAGTCCCCGGCCACTAGGTGGGCTGCCTATGGATGAACATTTTCTTGTTTGCTTATGGTAGTATACAGCTCATTGAACGCGGTATTAGTGCCAGCATCTGTCTGGTGATATGTAGACAGCTACGAAAAATACAGATAAATTCTCTAGGTAGATAGTGTGGTAGCTTATCATGGGATACTCTACCCCAGGCGAGCAAAACCTCGAGATTCCTTAGATATCTTGCACCGGCTGTTGCAAAAAAATAAACGTCCTCTCACTTTGAACTGCGTTTATTTTCAGCAACCTTAATATGTGTAAATATATAATGGATTGATGAGCCTGCAGGAAGGGTACCACATCAGGGAGGAGGATGTCTTCCCTGTAACGCACAGCGTTGAGATTGCCTGCAATGACAACAAGCTCAGTCCGATGATGCTGTGATGCACCGCCCCAGACCATGACGGACCCTCCACCTCCAAATCGGTCCCGCTCCAGACTACAGGCCTCGGAGTAACGCTCATTCCTTCGACAATAAACGTGAATCCAACCATCACCCCTGGTGAGACAAAACAGTGAATTGTCAGTGAAGGGCACTTTTTGCCGGTCTTATCTGGTCCTGAAACTATGGGTTTGTGCCCATAGGTGATGTTGTTGCCTGTGATGTCTGGTGATAACCTGCCTTACAACAGTTTTACAAGCCCTCAGTCCAGCCTCTCTCAGCCTATTGTGGACAGTCTGAGCCCTGATGGAGGGATTGTGCGTTCCTGGTGTAACTCGGGCAGTTGTTGTTGCCATCCTGTACCTGTCCTGCAGGTGTGATGTTCGGATGTACCTATCCTGTGCAGTTGTTGTTATACATGGTCTGCCACTGCGAGGAAGATTAGCTGTCCATCTTGTCTGCATGTAGCACTGTCTTAGGTGTCTCACAGTACGGACATTGCAATTTATTGCCCTGGCCATATCTGCATGCCTCCTTGCAGCATGCCAAAGGCACGTTCACGCAGATGAGCAGGGACCCTAGGCATCTTTATTTTGGTGTTTTTCAGAGTCAGCCTCTTTCGTGTCCTAAGTTTTCATAACTGTGACCTTAATTGCCTACCGTCTGTAAGCTGTTAGTGTCTTAACGACCGTTCCACAGGTGCATTAATTTGTGGTTCATTGAACAAACATGGGAAACAGTGTTTAAACCCGTTACAATGAAGATCTGTGAAGTTATTTGGATTTTTACAAATTATGCATAGGCCCCTGCACCATATCTTACCAGAGGCTGCTGTTCTGTCCTGCCGGTGGAGAGTATAACCCGCCAGTTGTATGTTCTTAAAGTCGTCGTTCAGCCACGACTCTGTGAAACATAAGATATTACAGTTTTTAGTGTCCAGTTGGTAGGATATGCGTGCTTTCAGCTCGTCCCATTTATTTTCCAGCGATTGAACGTTTGCTGGCTGGACGGAAGTCGAGGGCAGATTAGCCACTTATCGCCTGATTCTCACAAGGCACCCTGATCTTTTTACACAAAATCTCAGAATCACGAGGATCTGGGCCATGTCGGGTGTCTGTGGTAATATATCGCTCCCGCCCGACTCATTGAAGAAGAACTATTCGTCCAATTTGAGGTGAGCAATCGCAGTTCTGATGTCCAGTAGCTCTTTTCGGTCATAAGAGATGGTAGCAGCAACATTATCTACAAACAAGTTAAGAACATCGCAAACAAAACGAACAAAATAGCATGGTTGGTAAAGAGGCCGATGAGACGGCAGCCCTCCCCTCCGGCGCCATTGTAATATTGTAACTGGAACTTGTAACTATTATACACCACGAAGCCAGATGGAGGAGCCTCTGAGAAGAACCAAGGGATGCTGGTTGTCCTGGGCGTCACACTGGGACTCCGTGGCCACAACATCACATGCGAATACTTAAAAATATGTTTTTTCACTTCGCCCAGCTGGGACAGGAGCTCCTCAAGAGGAAGCTGACGATGGTAGGAACATTACGAGAAAACAAGCCAGAGTTCCCACCTCAGCTGTTGAATACACGGAACAGGCCTGTCAGTTATTCTAAGTTTGTGTCCTACGTGCCAAAGAAAGGCAAACATTTGGTAGTCATGAGTACGCTGCATAGGGATGGGAGAATCTGTGGCCAGGAACATGAAAAAAACATAAATCATAATGGATTACAATGCTACAAAAGGAGGGGTGGACAATTTAGACACGCTGGTGACTGGCAACAGCTGCAAAAGAAGAATCCTATCTCAGTGTACAACGCATTTCTCATCTGAATGGCATTGAACCCAGATTGGAACAGAGGGAAGCTCCAGAGGAGGCATCTCTTTCTAGAGGTGCTGGGCAAGGAATTGGTAAGAACTAAAATCCAGAGGAGCCAACATATCCCAAGGACCCCAGCTTCTGCAGCCATCGTGAGGAGGATTCAGGAGGAGGATGCTGGTGCCCCATCCGCCCGACCCACAGAACAAACAAGTCCAATACCGAAAGTACGTTTGAGTGATGTGTTGTTGCATGTGTCTGTCTGACTCTCTATCCTGGCCTGCTGTAACTACTGTGTATATTTGTGAGTGAGATGTTAGTAAAATGTCTGAACTCAGTGTTATCGTCATTCTAGATTGCAGCCGGTAGCAACAAGAAGAAACGCTGTGATGTGTGTGGACCCAAGAAGGACAGGAAGACACAGTACACATGCATCAAGTGCAAGAAATACATTTGCAACACACACACAGTAAAACTCTGTCCCCCATGTGCTGTGTAGACCGGCCTTAATTTGTGTTAAATGGGGCTCATTTATCAATTCCATAAAATACTGTTATGTACAATTTGTCCTTCCAATTTGTTCAGTTCAAAGCAATAAACATGAATGATGATGAAAACCTTGTTTCATTTATATTTGTTCAAGATAAACATTATTTATTCCACCCATATTTTTTTTATACATAAATCACATTTTATCAACAACAAAAAAACTAACAGGGCTTTTATTGATAAATGTGATCTAGCAGAGGTAAATGGCAGAAATTAACCATGTATGCTGTCTATATTGCTTGTAATTGATATGTGTCATTTTTACATACATTATTATGGCTGTATTGTGACCCAATAACGTTTTGGGTCCATCAGACCTGCGAACATCGGGTGAATAAAAAAAATATGAACACAAGGGTTAATGTCTAGTGGAAAGCAGACTGTTTCTTTTTTATCCTGAAAAACATCCCAGTCCTTAATGATTATAAGCATACCCATAACATGATGCAGCCACGACTATGCATGAAAATATGGAGAGTGGTACTCAGTAATGTGTTTTATTGTATTTGCCCCAAACATAACACTTTGTATTCAGTATAAAAAGTTAGTTGCTTTGCCACATGTTTTGCAGTACTACTGTAGTGCCGTTTAAAATATATATATTTTACTCTGTATCGGGTTCCTCTTTTCACTCTGTCAATTAGGTTAGTATTGTGGAGTAACTATAGTGTTGTTGATCCATCCTCAGTTTTTTCCTATCATATATGATTTAAAGTCACCATTGGCCTCATAGTGAAATCCCATAGTGGTTTCCTTCCTCTCCGGTCACTGAGTTAGGAAGGACACCTGCATCTTTTTACTGACTGTGTGTATTGATACACCATCCAAAGTGTAAATAATAACTACAGTTTTTGCTTTTTAATATTTTACCCATCTACCAATAAGTTCCCTTCTTTGCAAGGAACTGGAAAACCTCCTTGGTCTTTGTGGTTCAGTCTGTATTTGAAATTCACTGCTTGACTGAGGGACCTTACAAATAATTGTATGTGTGGGGTACAGAGATGAGTTAGTCAACACAAAATCATGTTAATAATATTGCACACAGTGAGCTCATGCAACTTATTCACTCCTGAACGTATTTATGCTTGCCATAACAAAGGGGTTGAATATTTCAGATTTTCATTTTTTATTCATTTGTAAAAACATTGAAAAGCATAATTTCACTTTGACAATATGGGGCTAGTGTAGGCCAGTGAAAAACAAATCTAAATTGAATCCATTTTAAATTCAAGCTGTAACACAACATTTGAAAAAGTTACGGGTTGTGAATACTTTCTGAATGCACAGCACATATAACATGGGTGAAACAGTACGCAAACATTATTAAAACTTCTTGGGGATCGGTGTCCCGTCCACGAGACGGTTGCGCTAACGTAGGCTAATGTGATTAGCATGAGGTTGTAAGTAACAATAACATTTCCCAGGACATAAACATATGATATTGGCAGAATCTAACTGCACTGTGCAATTTACAATAGCTATTACAGTGAAATAATACCATGCTATTGTTTGAGGAGTGGGCACAATTTTGAACTTGAAAAGTTATTACTAAACAAATTAGGCACATTTGGGCAGTCTTGATACAACATTTTTAACAGAAATGCAATGGTTCATTGGATCCGTCTAAAATGTTGCACATAAACTGCATAAATCTAAATTGCACCTGGGCTGGAATAATACATTATGGCCTTTCTCTTGCATTTCAAATATGATGGTACAAAAAAAATACAATAGAACAGTTTTTCTTTCTTTGTATTATCTTTTACCAGATCTATTGTGTTATATTCTCCTACATTCCTTTACCATTTCCACAAGTGTTTCCTTTCAAATGGTACCAAGAATATGCATATCCTTGCTTCAGGGCCTGAGCTACATGCAGGTAGATATTGGGTATGTAATTTTAGGCAAAAATGGGCAGCAGTCTCTAAGGTGCAAGGTAGAGTACCAGGTGGTGGCCGGCTAGACCAGTGACTAAGGTTCAGGGCAGGGTCCTGGGCGGAGGCCAGCTAGTGGTGAATGTTAAACAGTCTCATGGCCTAGAGATAGAAGCTGTTTCTCAGCCTTTCTGTCACAGTTTTGATGCACCTGTACTGCCGGCAATTTCTAGATGGGGTGAACAGGCCATGGCTCGGGTGGTTGATGTCCTTGATGATCTTCTTGACTTTCCAGATGTCCTGGTGGGACCGAAAGTGTGCCCCCAATAATGCATTGGGCTGACAGCCCCACCCTCTGGAGATCCCCTATCGATTGTGGATGGTGTAATTGAGTAACATGTGGTGATGCAGCCCGACAGGATACTCTCAATGGTGCATCTGTAGAAGTTTGTGAGCGTTTGTGAGCCTCCTGAGGTTGAAGAGGCACTGTTTTCCCTTTTTCATCACGTTGTCTGAAGGTTATCAATGATGTGCACACAAAGGGAGTTGGTCCCTTCGATGTGTATGGGGGCGTGCTCTCTCTGCTGCCTCCTGTAATCAATCATCAGCTCCTTCATCTAGTTGACGTTATTAACTTGTTGTAACTCTCATCCCGTGAACGGGATCGTTGTCATCATCTAACACTAATTAGCATAACGCAACGGACATAAATATTACTAGAAAATATTCCTATTCATGAAAATCACAAGTGAAATATATTGAAACACAGCATAGCCTTTTGTTAATCACCCTGTCATCTCAGATTTTCAAAATATGCTTTACAGCCAAAGCAAGACAAGCATTTGTGTAAGTTTATCGATAGCCTAGCATAGCATTATGTCCAGCTAGCAGCAGGTAACTTGGTCATGAAAATCAGAAAAGCAATCAAATTAAATTGTTTACCTTTGATGAGCTTCGGATGTTTTCACTCACGAGACTCCCAGTTAGATAGCAAATGTTCCTTTTTTCCAAAAAGCTTATTTTTGTAGGCGAAATAGCTCAATTTGTTCTTCACGTTTGGCTGAGAAATCGACCGGAAATTGCAGTCATGACAACGCCAAAAAAGATTCCAAATTAGCTCCATAATATTGACAGAAACAAACGTTGTTTATAATCAATCCTCAAGGTGTTTTTCAAAGATCTATTCGATAATATATCCACCGGCACAATTGGTTTTTCAGTAGGAGCGAGAGGAAAAATGGCTACCTCTGTATTTTACGCAAGAATCACTCTGAGAGCCATCAGGTGGCCACCTGCGCAATGTAGCCGCTTACGCTTATTCTTCAACATAAAGGCGTGAAACTACGTCACAATGCTGTAGACACCTTGGGGAATACGTAGAAAAAGTAATCTGGTTGATAGCCCATTCACTGCTCAATAGGGACGCATCGGAACGGAGAGCATTCAAAACATGAGTCACTTCCGGATTGGATTTTTCTCAGGCTTTCACCTGCAATATCAGTTCTGTTATACTCACAGACAATATTTTTACAGTTTTGGAAACTTTAGAGTGTTTTCTATCCTAAGCTGTCAATTATGTGCATATTCTAGCATCTTGTCCTGACAAAATATCCCGTTTACTTTGGGAACAATATTTTTCCAAGAATGAAAATACTGCCCCCTAGTCACCACAGTTTTTAAGGGAGAGGTTATTTTCCTGGCACCACTCCTCCATGGCTCTCACCTCCTCTCTGTAGACTGTCTCATTTTTGTTGGTAATCAGGCCTACCACTGTTTTGTCATCAGCAAACTTCATCATTGAGTTGGAGATGTGCCTGGCCACGAATTGTAGTGGGTCTAGGGTGTCGGGTAAGGTAGAGGTGATATGGTCCTTAACTATCCTCTCAAAGCACTTCATGATGACAAAAGTGAGTTGATGCTCATTTAATTCAGTTACCTTCACATTCTTGGGTATAGGAACAATGGTGTACATCTTGAAGCAAGTGGGGGACAACAGACTGAGTGATGGAGAGATTGAATATGTCCCTAAACATTCCATGGACTCTCACATACCAAAAATATCTCATGGTTTCACACAGTTTGACTTCAGTAATCAAAATTTGTCCAGGGGGGTGATAAATGTCAAATGGTTAAGGTAAGGTTTTAAAAAATTGAACAATAGTCGAGCACTGGGATTGAACATGCAACCCTCAGAGCCAGAACTCGTGGCGAACACTCATCCTCCATCCCAACTTGATGGTAATAGAGTTCACTGCTGCCCCTAGTGGCTGGTTTTAGAGGTATTTGGACGAATGTGGAATATTGCCTTGTATCTCAAGTGAACTCATGATTTTACATGTGGAAAATCTTATGATTTCTCATTTAACATTTCCACATGTTTTACCATATTTTTGGAACACTTCACATGTGATGATATTTCACATGTGGCTCTTCCCATGTGATCACTTTCACATGTGGATTAACATTTTCACATGGAATTTCATAGGTGATTGTTATGAGAATTTCGTTATCAATGTTCATAAACTTCAATTAATCTACTCAGTCTGCTACTCAGAATTTGTAAGGTTCAAAACGTTTATTCACGAGAGCACTCTGAAGTCCATTATACAAAGACATCCATTTTATACTTGCTCCCTACTTACGCACATACTTCCACACAAACAGTAGGTGAGTTGTATCCTTCTCCATAGTTCTCACCACTATGTATCACTACCCGGCCGACAGTTCCATTCCCCCGAGATTAGGGAAACCTTGAGAAGTACTCCCTGTCGTAAAGTTTCTCCGAGTTCTAGCCAGGTCAGGTCAAACACAGTTGAATTGTTCTCGGTATTTTCTTAGGCACACACATTTCTCTCCCTTACAGGTCTCTTCTGAGCCTAGTTGGACTTGTGTTTAATACTTAAATTTTTCCTTATACATGCTACATGAACTATAATCCCTAATAGTTAGGTTTCAAGGTAGAATTATTTCATCATTATCTTTAAAGTTATTAAAAAAAAAAGATAACTACAAACAAAAATGAGTCGTTATGGTACATGCACAGTGTTCTTTTATTTGTGTTAGTTTTTTCTCCCCACATTTCGATCTTGTCTCATCGCCTCAAATCCCTAACGGGCTTGGGAAAGGCGAGTCATGCGTCCTCCGAAACATAGTGTCTTCAACGTACACATTTAACAACACTTTGACGTACATGACTACATTGTGTATGTTTATTCATACAGTTAACTATTATTCAACATGTCCTTACCTGGGATTTGAATTCACAGAATTCTGATCATCCTACTGCGCCACCATGTCTATGTCAGTAACTGATTTCACCTGTATTCCTGCACTTTGTACTTCAAAGTAAATCTCATCTTTGTTAGAAATACACTCAAGATAAAACGATTATATTTGTCATAGTGATTCAGAAGTAACATTAAAACAGAATAATATGCCCCAACAACTGCACAGAAAACCCTCAAATTGCTCAAATAAGTCAATTAAATGAATGATGAGAGAATAGTCAGAATAACTGATCAGTGAAATATCAGTGCATATGGCACTCTTTTGCTAAGTGCAGAGATGGAAAATAGGTAATGAATGTTTAGGGGAATGCTACAGACTTTGGTGCAGCAGAAAGATCTGTGTACCTAAAATCCAGAGGTTGTGAAATAAAGGTGAAATTATATATATATATTTTTAAAATAAACAGTAACCAGAATTGCCTGCTTCACCACCAGGTCTGTGGCCATGACAGCGACAAGCCACAGATTTATTATCAAGAATACAATTCTGCACTTTGCTAAATGTTTCCCAGAATCAAGTTAATAATTGTACGATTATCTGACAACACCAACTAAAAAGTAGCAGTGTTCAGGGACACGACATTAAGGCCTAGATTCAATTAGATCAAGCGTAAACACACGGTAGCCAACACCTATTTCCTGATTGCCTATGTTAGCAGTTGATGTTACTCTTCAGTAACACAGACCCCAAAGCAAATCAGGGGGGATAAAAATAGGTTTATTAGAAGATGACAAATCATAGATGTTATGCTGAGTGGTAGATGTTCATTCTCCCCTGTACTCAGTGATTCTCTTCAGTGATTCTCTTCAGTGATTCTCTCCTATAATTCTCTCCACAGAACAAAGTGACAGGATGCACTTTATAACCCAGCCCTAGTCTGAGGTTCACCAATTAGAATTCCTTGCAATAAAACTGGGCCAAAGGCCAAACTATCCTATTTCAGGTTCAACTTATAAACAATTTGGACCAATTAGAACTTGCCTTGTAGCTATGAGTCCCAGACTGAAATTCCTCCCATGTCTTTGATCCATGGATCACTAATCCCCTATTACAGAAAAAACACTACTTCCATTGATTGTTAGTACTCTATTGACTTTTAGTCCTCTTGACCTTTAGTATTCTACTGACCTCTCGTCCTCTGCGTAATGAATTTGTGTTTGAAATATTCTTACACTGCCCCTGAACCATTTTAAAAAGAAATATACTTTCGAATTTATCTTTTAAAAACATGAGAAAATAGTATAAAAAACATTAGCAGTAAGCATAAAATCATTCACATTAAACACCTTGCATTTCTATAAAACAGAAAGCGCATATTGTACTTGCTGTTGCAATAAGAAATAGATTTCAAGCAAAGTTATAGAAAACAAGTATTAGCAGCTGTAGTGCTGATGTCCCTTACGATTCCTTCCACATCCTGTATTAGGAGGAAACTCACGCAAAAATGATTGTCTACAAGACAATAATATTCAATCGTCCTATTGGTAAGGTAATCATTCACCAAGTCCTTTAAATGTGACCAGTTCTTCCACACTGGTATCAGTACCACATAGATAACTATTAAAAATGATGTTCTGGCAGTCTGCTGGTAGTGAGGTATTCTTCTTCCGTTCCACTGGTTGACTTCTCTAATGAACACTTCACCGGTGATCTTGTATCATTTCAAGTACAGTCCTTGGGTCAAGGAATATTGCTTCAGCTTCAGACGGTAGATTCCCATAACCTGTAATGAAGGAAACAAAAGAGTGAAAGTAACATGTCCTGGTTTCAAGAGAAATGCATATTTCACATAGATTTCCCTATGTAAGCATGTCCCGATTTTCAGGAAAAAGTTGGACATTTCACCTAGATATCCCTAATATGATGGTTGTGGAGCACAACATAGAAGCATAGAAGTTCTGATCATCTTACTATGCTTCTTCACCTGAGATTGGCCTCGATTGCTAGTCAATCAGTTTTCTATTCTCCAGGCTCCTCTTTGTCATCAAAATGGACAACCTTGCAGTGAGTGACATGTATCCATCAGGATTTTCCCTGGACTTTTACTGCTGACCTCGTTATGAGCAAAACTTGATAAGGACCTTTCCATTTTGACCCTAATGTTTCTGTTACATATTTTTTTTACCATCATCCACTGTCCTGGCACTACGTCTTGTCTCCCTTTGGAGTTATTAGAGATTTGTATGCAGTAGTTAAGCATTGTGTCACTCATAAAGTGACTGTTTGCTTTTCTCAAATCTAACGTGCCTGGTAGTGACATGGGTCGACCTGTGACGATCACAAACGGACTCAACCTTGTGGTTTTGTTATGTGTTTCCCGTATACTACAAAATACCGTAAGCAATGCATCCCGCCATGCCATCCCTTCTTAATGCATATTTGAAAGTCTCTAACAAAACTCGATTTGTGCGTTCCACCTGTCCACTCGATGGAGGATGATAAGGGCACTGTAGTTGCCAGTCTATGTTCAGAAGACGAGCTACCCCCTGACACATTTTTTTCTGTGAAATGAGTGCCTTGGTCAGAATCGAATTGTTCCGGAAACCCCATCTGGGCATCATTTCTCAAATCAGAATGTTAGCTGTGTGTTCCTTTCTTAGTAGGGTAGGCTTCAACCCATCGTGAGAAACGATCAACAACAACCAGCACATCTTCGTGTCCTTTACATTTGGGTAGCGTGATGTAATCAAGCTGTAGATGTCTGAAGGGTCCTGGTGGGGCAGGCGCTCGTCGTGTCTGTACTTTCGCTCGTGCCTTGGTGTTGTTTTCCATACAAATGTTGCAATTCGCCACAACAGCCTCAGCCTCAGCCTCTTTCCGCACACCAGGATTCCACCATCACCCATCACCTCTGGTCCATTCTTCACAGGAGCTACCAGTGATGTCATGAATCCTCTGTTTTTTCCATATTTGTCCAAAATCATTGGTAACACCAAAAGCATGCCTTGAGTCTGTATAGATATTAGTTGTTTTTCCTTAAGCCTGTTATATGCTTCTGTCAAAGTCACCCATTCCGCTACTAGTGCTGATGTCCCTGCCGGGAACAAGCCTGTCATTATCACATTGTCCATTGTAGTAAATACCCAGCCTGCCTTCCTCACACCCCCCTCCACAATGCTTGAATCATCTGTATATAAGATAAACTCAGGGTTTTCCAATGGATGACTCTTAAGAAACCCATCAGAAGGCTGATCAAAAACCAACTCACAACAGTCATGTTCAAGTAATGTGGTATCTGGAGGAAGCATCAGAGTAGATGGATTACATGGTGTGCCGTGTTGTATGATGATGTTAGACGCCCCCAAAACAGTTTACCACTTGTTCCAATGAGCAGCTGTGACCTGTGCAGCTCGATTCATTGTCAAAAGAGTATGAACATTATGTCGGCAGAATCTTTAATCACTACTTTAGTAGCGTCCATAGCTTCCTTGCTAATGAGATATTGTTTTGTGCAAGGTGGGACAACAACTGTCAAGCACAGAGGTTCCATATCCAAAGCTCTACACTCATTTTTCTTTGTAGTCCAAATAGCATGGTTCTGAACTGTAGAGGCCTGCAGTTGTCGAATTTGCCACGCCACCTTTCCTTCAGAGATGTTCAATGAAGAGTCAAGTTGCATAATAACATCAATGCCTAAAATAGGTTGTTCAAATGAGCCTATCCACACCCCTGCATCAAACTTCATTGGACCAATAGAAATTGATAATGGGCTTGGTTTGTTTCATATCTGTCCCACTCCGGTTGCTCTCATCTTCTTGCCTGTGTACTGAGGACATATATGTTTTGCATAAGATATGGACAATACAGTGACTTCAGCACCCGTGTCTACAAAGAAATCTACTGCAATGTTGTTAACCATCATGTTCACATATATGTCATCCGGTTTTATATGTACACCACCTGAGATGAGACATAAGAGGAGGTCTATTAGTTTCCCTCCACAGCATCCAGCAAACTCTGCTGCTGAGCCAGAGAGAGCTTCTTGAATTTCTGCATCAGTATTGTGTTGTTGGGGCGGACCCTGCTTCTCCTGGCCATTCCTCAGAAGAATACGTTTTCTTGCCAGTGACCTGAAATCCCGCAATAATGACATTCACCAGGTTTCTCTTCTGCTGAACGAATAGTGTTGTTGGTTTCACTCGGAACCTGCACAACTCTGATAACGTCCGGTTTATTATGTTGATTGATGTTTCTGTCCAGTCATGACAACCTGTCGATGATGTCGCCATTGTTTTATCTCTCCTAATCACCAATGGAAACAAAGGTTTTTAGCAAATCATCGTGTATGGATTGCATAAGCTGATGTGTGATTGCCACATTTTTGGAGGAATTGAGTGTATCTTCATCTTCCATTTCGGGTAAGCCACTGTGTCTAATCACTTCAGCTCTAAACCTTTCTTCAAATTCAGCAAACGGTTCTTTCGGTTTTTGAACACATTTGTTATCTCTCCCCAATTGGCGGTTGCATTGGTCAAACCCTTAAGGAAAACATGTATGTCTCTCCATCCATCGGCCACATCTTGCTCTTCACCACCCACATCTCTATCAACCTTTTCTTCAAGTACACCATGTTGATGGTTGTTTCAAACAAAGGCTAATAACTGTAACCATCATAAGGATGTAGATTGTAGAGTTTCTTATGAAGCTTCAAATGGTCCCATGTTTTGACACCCACGTCTTGTGGATGTTTCAACGTTTTTGACCATTCATCCAACTGTTTTGGAGATGCTGATTTTTGTGTAGTTACTGTCACTGGAGGTTTGGCTTTACTACATTTTACAGCCTGTGTTCTGGTTGGCCTAAGACATCGTTTGTCACCGTTGTCAGTATCTGTTGACTCAAAGCCAGGCAGTGCTGACCAGATGCTTGAAATCTGATCATCCTTGCACAACTCAGTGTGAGTGTAGATTGAGGGAACAAAGGATCCACATGTTGGAGCCAAGTCGGTTTTTAAAAGCCTTGCATGTAATTGTTGAATTTCTCCTTTCAATTTTTTTTATCTGTTCACCAAGAGCTCTCAAACTCTCTTTATCTCTCTGTAATGTCCTATCACGGTTATCAAAACAGATTTTCTCACCCCTCTTCCTTACTTTGGCTAATACAGTTAAAGACTATCTTGTTTTTGTCAACGAGTTAGACATTCTCTGTATTTTTCCCCAAGCTTTTTCTATATCAGACAGATTCCATATTCCATCTTTGTCAACAATGATGGAATATGTCTTTATTATCTCTTGCATAATGGCTCTTCATATCACTAGACAGTGACTTTAAAATATATTTCATGCTCACATCCAGAGGAGCTGTCCGTCCTTTTCCAGAGCGGTTGCAATAAAATGCTAATTAATTACTTAAAAATCATACAATGTGATTTTCTGGATTTTTGTTTTAGATTCCGTCTCTCACAGTTGAAGTGTACCTATGATAAAAATTACAGACCTCTACATGCTTTGTGTGTGGGAAAACCTGCAAAATCGGCAGTGTATCAAATACTTGTTCTCCCCACTGTATATACAGTGGGCTTTGAAAATACTTAAAAAATATAAACAACATAATTATAGAGATAAACTCAAAGTACCAACATGTGAGAAATACTGTACTTTATTACTGTTTCAATGGAACCCATTAAAACATGTATTAATTTAATTAAAAATCAATGTACTCAAAATGAAGGTTTCACAATTAATGGCACCCTTAAAGATTATTGTAAATAACATCTACCAAAATGAACCCAGGAATTAAATTCCATTTATTTAAGTTTATCTAAGTCTTAAGGAACTATATTGAGCCATTACATCACTTCCTGTTTCACTAGGGTATAAAAATTACGTATCACGCATACAAAATCCCGCTGTCATCCAACACCATGAAGAAAACAAAATATCTGGCAGTTCAAAAGAGACAGATGGTCGTAGACCTTCAGAAATCTGGTAATGTTACAAGAAGATCCACAAACGATTGAATATACCACTGAGCACTGTCAGGGCATTTATTTAAAAAAGTTATTGAACAGTTGAAAACTTCACGGGTAGAGGATGCAAATGCATCTTTCCCCCCAGGATAGGGAGGAGGATGGTGAGAGAAGCCACAAAATCCCCAAGGATCACTGTGAAAGAATTTCAGGCCTTGGTGGCATCTTGGGGTCACCATGTTTCAAAAAGCACTGTCAGACGCCACCTTCACAACCACGGGCTCTCTGGAAGGGTTGCCAGAAGAAAGCCTTTTCAGACCCCAAGCAACAGGCGCAAGCGCTTGGAGTTTCCCAAACATCATTTCAATTATGACTTGAAGGTGCTCTGGTCAGATTAGACCAAAATGTATTGTTTTGGTCAGATACAGCATCTGCATGTTTGGCGTTGAAGCAGAGATGCATACAAGGAGAGGCACCTCATACCCACGGTGAAATATGGTGGTGGGTCAGTGATGTTTTGGGGCTGTTTTAATTCCAGAGGTCCAGAGGCACTGGTCAAGATTGATGGCATAATGAATTCCACCAAGTATCAGGCAATTTTGGCTGACAATCTGGTTGCCTCTGCCAGAAGGCTGGGACTTGGTCGTAGATGAACTTTCCAACAAGACAATAACCCAAAACATACCTCAAGATCCACACAGATATGGTTCTGTGACATCAAAATCAATGTTCTGCCATGGCCATGTCAGTCGCCAGACCTCAATCCAATCGAAAACCTGTGGGCAGTTGATGAGCGCAAACCCATGAATGTGAAGGATCTCGAAAGGATCTGCATGAGGAATGGTCCAAAATCCTTCCCTAACCTTGTCAAACATTACAGGAAAAGACTCCATGCTGTTATCCTTTCCAGAGGTGGTTGCACTAAGTACTAAATGAGGAGTGCCAATAATTATGAAACCTTGATTTTGGTGAAATGTATTTTGTATTAAATAATTATATGCTTTTGGTTGGTTCCATTGAAACGTTAATAAAGTACAGTATTTCTCACATGTTGATATATTGAGTTTCTCTATAGTTCTATTGTTCATATTTTTTAAAGTATTGTTTGTGCATTGCCATTCAGGGGTGGCAGTAATTTTGGAACCCACTGTATATATTTATAACCTCTTGAGGACCCAAACCTCCAGTGTGTAGAACACAAATTGTTTCTGGAGGGCCTGGTTATCCATAAAAAGTGTGTTCACTTCAAAAGCTTGTTGAAGGCTTGCATTACCCGCACGGGTAAAAATTGCTACTCAACTAGCAACTCACTTCTATGCAACAAGGATTCACAAAAGCAGAGGCCTCAAACTTTTTAATAGAGGACTTGAACCCCTATAAAAGAGATTTAACAAACCTGTAACAGAGCAAAGGACTTGAACCTTGTAACAGAATAAAGGACTTGAACCTTGTAACAGAACAAAGGACTTGAACCTTGTAACAGAACAAAGGACTTGAACCTCATACATCACAGATACGTATCACTCATTGCATGCACCAATTGTAACCTGATTTAGTTCTTTTAACACTCCTGTTGTGTTCGTTTCATGTTAATGAATTCTGTGTTCCCGGTCCAAAATGACCGCCCCATTATAGCTGATTATAAATCCATAATAATACATATATTATCACCTAATGTTGTGTTAGATCTTTTTATCAACTTAAGTTCTTGTGAACATTACACGTTTTGAACTTCTATTTGCAATTCATGGCCTGTAGGCCTCATTGACCTGAGCTCATACAACTTGTTTTTGAGTAAAAGAATACACATAATGTATGGATTATTTTGACTATAACAAATACTCAGATGAAACATAGAGCTACTCATATCGTGGGGGAAAGATTCTATTGGGGAATGGTTCCCGTGGGGGTTGCCATGGAAGCCAAGAAGGGGAGTGAGGTGTGGGTGTGTGCTCAAACACACATGCATATGGCGGTCTGGGAGAGGAAGTGTGTACCTCTGATGAATGGGCATGTGCCTGAACTCAATTTTATACACTAATTGTAGTCTCACACATTCATTTCTTCTTTTTTTTTACCCCCTTTTTTCGCCCCAATTTCGTAGTATCCAATTGTTTTTAGTAGTTACTATCTTGTCTCATCGCTACAACTCCCGTACGGGCTCGGGAGAGACGAAGGTCGAGAGTAATGCGTCCTCCGAAACACAACCCAACCAAGCCGCACTGCTTCTTAACACAGCACACAACCCGGAATAAAACACCAAAACTTGTATGATGCCCTGTGTGGACAAAGTCATGGAACCTTATGACAATCAGATTATATTAACTACATTTTTCAGAGAGAATACTTTTAAATCGGTCCAATTCGACCGGAACACAGCAGGAGTGTCAAGTTGCTATGAAGGATCAGGAGACAGACACAGGAATGCATATTCGTTTTTTTTATAAAGCCCAAATTACGGTGTGCCGTGGAAAGGCACAGGGACGAGGTCCAAACAGACAGGTAACAAAACCCTAAACAAAAGAGCGAGGAGTACCTTGAATAAATAACATGCGCACAATGATTAACACACAGGACCAGACCCATAATCATCTGTGCAATCCACAAAGGCACAAAATCCCAAAACACACAGCACAGGTACTCACACGCACCAACGGACAATATAGCAATAATCGACAGCCCAATGGAATCCAAAGGGCACATAAATACAAACACTAATCAGCGGGAATATAGGGGACAGGTGTGCGTAATGAAAGGGATCCATGACAAGGAGGATTAAATGATATCGGTCTAGACTCACCCAGCACTCATGCCATCATTCAGGAGATTAAGACTTGACTCCATTGGTGGGTTGCGCTCAGCCTCCTCTCTTTCTTCTGGATCAACACACAGTTGAATTTTTCAATTAATCCGGGTCACGGCACCAAGTGTTAGCAGTTGATGTTACTCTTCAATAACATAAAAGGCTAAACAAATCAGGGGGAGAAAAATAGGTTTATTCGAAGAGGACAAATCATAGATGTCATGCTGAGAGGTTCAATGTATAAACTATTTGGACCAATGAGAACTTGCCATGTAGCTATGAGTCCCGGACTGAAATTCCTCCCATGTCTCTGACCCCATTGATCATTAATCCCCTATTACAGAAAAAAACACTATTTCCATTGATCGTTTGTACTCTATTGACTTTTAGTCATTTTGACCATGAGTATTCTATTGACCTCTCGTCCTCTGCGTTGTGTATTTATCTTCAAAATATTCTTACACTTTTACCCCAACCCACATGTACTGTACATAATGTAGTACCTCAATTACCCCAACTGCCTTTCACCCATGCACATTGATTCAGTGGTGGTACTCCTTGTATATAGCCTTGTTATAGTTTTTATTATGTTACTATTTCCTTTTTTATTTAACAAATATTTGTTTTACTTTTTTAAACTCTGCACTGTTGGGAATGGGCTCGTAAATAATAATTTCACTGGAAAGTCTACACCTGCTGTTTCTGCTGCGTGCGCCAAGCACTACACTACACACCTGATTCAAATCAGCAAAGCCTTTTGATGAGATGATCATTTGAATCAGCTGTGTAGCGCTTGGGCAAAACCCTTTGGGTCCCCAGGAGCAGGGCTGAGAATCAGTGTGCTAGAGCTGTAAAACTGGTAAGCGGCTGCTCTTGTGATCGCAAAGCCACACCCATCCTACTCATGTGAGAAAGGTCAGAATGAGAAAATGTCGGCTAAATAGAAATAATGACATTCAAATTGAAAATCATAAAATAAAATAAAGAGGATTTCAATCAATTAAATAACAGTTGGATGAATTCACGTGCTTTGATATGAAACGGAAATGGAAATTGGCTAATGGCCAAAAAGCTGTGGAAATTAAAAGTACAGCTATATGCTTATAAACAAATGATAGAGTTCAAAAACCATATTAACAGATTGCTTTTTATAAATCATGTTATGTTGTTACATTTAACTGCTAAAATACTGTTATCAAGGTCATTTCCTTAGCGCCCTAGAGTTGATGACCGCATAATTTTCAATAATTTACGGTCAACTACGCTGAACAAAAATAAATGCAACAATTTCAAAGATCTTACTTTAGTTACAGTTCATATGTTGAAATCAGTCAATTTAAATGAATTCACTATGCTCTAATCTATAGATTTCACATGACTAGGAATATAGATATGTATCTGCTGGTCACAGACACCTTAAAAAAAAGGCAGGGGCGTGGATCAGAAAACCAGTCAGCATCGAGTGTGACTACCATATCCTTCATGCAGCGCGACACATCTCATTCACATAGATTTGATCAGGCTTCTGATTGTGGGCTGTGGAATGTCCTCCCACTACTATTCAATGGCTGCGCAAAGTTGCTGGATATTGGCGGGAACTGGAACGCGCTGTCGTACACGTCGTTCCAGAGCATCCCAAACATGCTCAATAGGTGACATGTCTGGTGAGAATGCGGGCCATGGAAGAACTGGGACATTTTCAGGTTCCAGGAATCGTGTACAGATCCTTGCAACATGGGGCTGGGCATTATCATGCTTGAACTTGAGGTAGATGAATGGCACGACAATGGACTTCAGGATCTCGTCACGGTATGTCTGTGCATTCAGATTACCGTCGATAAAATGCAAGTGTGTTCATTGTCCGTGGCTTATGCCAGTCCATACCATAAGCCCACCACCACCATGGGGCACTTTGTTCACAACGTTGACATCAGCAAACCACTCAGCCACACAATAACATACACGCTGTCTACCATCTGCCCAGTACAGTTGAAACCGAAATTCATCTGTGAAGAGCACAATTCCCCAGTGCGCCAGTGCCCACTGAAGTCGGTTACGACATCGAACTGTAGTCAGGTCAAGACCACGGTAAGGACAACCATCACGCAAATGAGCTTCCCTGAGACGGTTTCTGACAGTTTGTGCAGAAATTATTCAGTTGTGCAAATCAACAGTTTCATCGGGTGGCTGTTCTCTAGATGATCCCGCAGGTGAAAAAGCCAGATGTGGAGGTCCTGGGCTGGCGTTGTTACAAGTTGGCTGTGGTTGTGAGGCATTCTCTGGCAACAGCTCTGGTTGGAATTCCTGCAGTCAGCATCCCAATTGCACGCTCCCTCAAAACTTGAGACATCTGTGGCATTGTGTTGTGTGAGAAAACTGCACATTTTCGAGTGGCCTTTTATTGTCCCCTCACAATGTGCACCTGTGTAATGATCATGCTGTTTAATCAGCTTCTTGATATGCCACACTTGTCAGTGGATGGATTATCTTGGCAAAGGAGAAGTGCTCACTAATAGTGATGTTAACAAATGTGTGCAGCAAAGAAAAGAGAGAAATAAGCTTTTAGAGCATATAGAAATGTTCTGGGATCTTTTATTTCAACTCATGAAACATGGGACCAAGACTTGACATAGTTTTGAACACAATGGTTTTCTCCATTTTGCTGTACGACCCGCACAAGTGTCATGTGACTCGTCTGAAGATAAGGTGTTAAATACGTGTAATATACAGTATATATATATATATGTATATACACACACTGTATATACAGACATGCTCAAATTTGTCTGCCACTCTGTACCTCCTGGACTCTGACCTTGTTTATGATCTTTAGCCTGTCCACGACCATTCGCTTGCCTGCCGCTTGGATTATAATAAATATCAGAGACTCGAACCATCTGCCTCCTGTGTCTGCATCTGGGTCTCGCTCTGTGCCCTTAAGTGATTGACATCCACCTTTGATTATTCCATATTTAACAGAAAGACTTTTCTTTAAATGTTTTATTCGACATAATATTGTAAGTAATAAAACAAATGAAATGGAAAAATTATAGGACCCTTAATAAACCTAATATTTTGTTGTACAACCTTTAGAGGCAATCACTGCAATCAAATGTTTTCTTTAGCTCTCAATGAGAAATCTGCACTTGACAAGAGGTTGTTTGGCACACTCTTCCTGAGCAAACTGTTCCAGCTGTCTCAGGTTTACCTTCACCTTGGAGTTCAGCTCGTATCTCTTTTGGCAGTTATCCTTGGTTCTTTTTCTACCAATCGCACTATCCTTCAGTTCAATCTGTGGTGGATTTTCCTCGTGCGGCCGCGCCCAAGGAGGTTAGCTACATTTACATTACATTACATTTAAGTCATTTAGCAGACGCTCTTATCCAGAGCGACTTACAAATTGGTGCATACACCTTATGACAACCAGTGGAACAGCCACTTGCATCTAAATCTTGTTGGGGGGGTGAGAAGGGGGGTGAGAAGGATTACTTACCCTTACTTACCCTATCCTAGGTATTCCTTGAAGAGGTGGGGTTTCAGGTGTCTCCGGAAGGTGGTGATTGACTCCGCTGTCCTGGCGTCGTGAGGGAGTTTGTTCCACCATTGGGGGCCAGAGCAGCGAACAGTTTTGACTGGGCTGAGCGGGAACTGTACTTCCTCAGTGGTAGGGAGGCGAGCAGGCCAGAGGTGGATGAACGCAGTGCCCTTGTTTGGGTGTAGGGCCTGATCAGAGCCTGGAGGTACTGAGGTGCCGTTCCCCTCACAGCTCCGTAGGCGAGCACCATGGTCTTGTAGCGGATGCGAGCTTCAACTGGAAGCCAGTGGAGAGAGCGGAGGAGCGGGGTGACGTGAGAGAACTTGGGAAGGTTGAACACCAGACGGGCTGCGGCGTTCTGGATGAGTTGTAGGGGTTTAATGGCACAGGCAGGGAGCCCAGCCAACAGCGAGTTGCAGTAATCAAGACGGAGATGACAAGTGCCTGGATTAGGACCTGCGCCGCTTCCTGTGTGAGGCAGGGTCGTACTCTGCGGATGTTGTAGAGCATGAACCTACAGGAACGGGACACCGCCTTGATGTTAGTTGAGAACGTCAGGGTGTTGTCCAGGATCACGCCAAGGTTCTTAGCGCTCTGGGAGGAGGACACAATGGAGTTGTCAACCGTGATGGCGAGATCATGGAACGGGCAGTCCTTCCCCGGGAGGAAGAGGAGCTCCGTCTTGCTGAGGTTCAGCTTGAGGTGGTGATCCGTCATCCGCACTGATATGTCTGCCAGACATGCAGAGATGCGATTCGCCACCTGGTCATCAGAAGGGGGAAAGGAGAAGATTAATTGTGTGTCGTCTGCATAGCAATGATAGGAGAGACCATGTGAGGTTATGACAGAGCCAAGTGACTTGGTGTATAGCGAGAATAAGAGAGGGCCTAGAACAGAGCCCTGGGGGACACCAGTGGTGAGAGCGCGTGGTGAGGAGACAGATTCTCGCCACGCCACCTGGTAGGAGCGACCTGTCAGGTAGGACGCAATCCAGCGTGGGCCGCGCCGGAGATGCCCAACTCGGAGAGGGTGGAGAGGAGGGATCTGATGGTTCACAGTATCGAAGGCAGCCGATAGGTCTAGAAGGATGAGAGCAGAGGAGAGAGAGTTAGCTTTAGCAGTGCGGGAGCGCCTCCGTGATACAGAGAAGAGCAGTCTCAGTTGAATGACTAGTCTTGAAACCTGACTGATTTGGATCAAGAAGGTCATTCTGAGAGAGATAGCGGTAGAGCTGGCCAAGGACGGCACGCTCAAGAGTTTTGGAGAGAAAAGAGAGAAGGGATACTGGTCTGTAGTTGTTGACATCGGAGGGATCGAGTGTAGGTTTTTTTCAGAAGGGGTGCAACTCGCGCTCTCTTGAAGACGGGAGGGACGTAGCCAGCGGTCAGGGATGAGTTGATGAGCGAGGTGAGGTAAGGGAGAAGGTCTCCGGAAATGGTCTGGAGAAGAGAGGAGGGGATAGGGTCAAGCGGGCAGGTTGTTGGGCGGCCGCGCCCAAGGAGGTTAGCTACAATCTGTGGTGGATTTTCCTCGTGCGGCCGCGCCCAAGGAGGTTAGCTACAATCTGTGTTGATTTTCCTCGTGCGGCTGCGCCCAAGGAGGTTAGCTACAATCTGTGTTGATTTTCCTCGTGCGGCTGCGCCCAAGGAGGTTAGCTACAATCTGTGGTGGATTTTCCTCGTGCGGCCGCGCCCAAGGAGGTTAGCTACAATCTGTGGTGGATTTTCCTCGTGCGGCCGCGCCCAAGGAGGTTAGCTACAATCTGTGGTGGATTTTCCTCGTGCGGCTGCGCCCAAGGAGGTTAGCTACAATCTGTGGTGGATTTTCCTCGTGCGGCCGCGCCCAAGGAGGTTAGCTACAGTTCCATGGACCTTAAACTTCTTTTAATAATATTTGCAACTGTTGTCACAGGAACATCAAGCTGCTTGGAGATGGTCTTGTAGCCTTTACCTTTACCATGCTTGTCTATTATTTTCTTTCTGATCTCCTTTGCTTTCTCTGGTACATGTTCAGTGTTCACAATTATACCAAACTACTTTTCTCCATTTAAATAGGCTGAATGACTGATTACAAGATTGGAGACATGTGTGCTACTAATTAAATACATGAATTTGTTTGAAATATCACCATAATCCAATTATTTATTTTCTAAGTGGTACCAACAAATGTGCCCAGGCCATTTTAGAATATCTTTGTAGAATAAGCAACAATTCATCTCTTTTCACAGCTTCTTTGCTTTATTCTATGACATACCAAAGGCTTGCAAGTATACATGATAAAATAGCTTTTCATTTCATCACGTTTCGGGAGGAATGACGCACTTCTTTGAGCTGTAAGGGTACCGACACATTGGAGTACGTCTGTATATGAACGCTCATGATATATCTCGGATATAAGACAGGCACTTCAAAACCTTATTCCTTATGGTACATTTTTTGACTGTCCTGTTTTCCTTTTATACATATGCTGCTCAATGTTTTTCTATGGGCTACAGTAGTAAAGGCCAAATTCCACATTTAAAGGGGTCCTAAAAATTCAAAATCAAATAGTGAAATGATCTATGGTTTGTCCATCTTAAAACATGTTCATTGATTAGACTTAGACTTTTAGAGGTTAACTGGGATGCCATTCCTTCTTCTGGGAAACCAAAAAACAACTAGCTGAAAGCCACGCCTAGAATAAACCACTTCTGTGATCTTCTAATAGGCTCACTTTGTTGCAGTATGCTGCCAATCAGCAAGTGATGTGCATGTTGCTAGTGGCAGCAAGTGTTTGTAGTTTACAGGCAGCAATTTACCAGCAAGTTATTTTCACTTCTACAATAGCTTACTGAGAAGTAGTTTCCATTTAAGAAATGAACAATTCACAGCAACTTCTTGCAACAAGTCACCATTAAAGCTGCAATGTGTAACGCAACTTTTTGGGCAGCCCGACCAAATTAACATAGAAATGTGAGTTATAGATCTATCAATTTTAGCACCCAGGAAATGGCAGAGTGATTTCTGCATGGTGCACTTTTAAGTTACTGGAGAATGCACAATAACCTCTTGACACATTCTCTTACCACGTTTACAGAACAGAGGTGTTCTACTTGCATGGGTAGAAACATCAAACACTTCAACTGCTACAACACTTCCACTGACGATTCGCACAAATACACGTATATTTGACTGTGCCCTCAAATCTGCTAATGAGCCCCACCAGCACATTGCCCACACCTATCAAGGTGCAGTAATGATTTTACCAAAACCAATATTGGGTTTGAAAGATGTCACATTATACTCTACAATGTACCGAACTGTGCCATGTGAGTTCATATGAATCCCTGTGAAGTGTACCATTGATCTTTTCGTACCACAGGTAACAACACAGTACCCTAACCCTACCCTAATTTTAGAATATAGTATGAATAAGCATGAACCTGGTGGCACTGCAAATGTATCGCTGCACTCCCAACCGAGAGGTTGCAGGTTCAAATCCTCAAAGAATATATGTACACTACCGTTCAAAAGTTTGGGGTTACTTAGAAATATCCCTCTTTTTGAAAGAAAAGCACATTTTCTGTCTGTTAAAATAACATAAAATTAATCAGAAATACGGTGTAGACATTGTTAATGTTGTAAATGACTGTTGTAGCAGGAAACGGCAGATATTGTATGGAATATCTACAAAGGCCTACAGAGGCCCATCAGCAACCATCACTTCTGTGTTCCAATGACATGTGGTGTTAGCTAATCCAAGTTTATCCTTTTAAAAGGCTAATTTATCATTAGAAAACCTTTTTGCAATTATGTTAGAACAGCTGAAAACTGTTGTTCTAATTAAAGAAGCAATACAATTGGCTTTCTTTAGACTAGTTGAGTATCTGGAGCATCAGCATTTGTGTGTTCGATTACAGGCTCAAAATGACCAGAAACAAATAACTTTGTACTACTCCCTTCACAGAACAGAGCAAACTGGCCCTAACTAGACTAGAAAGAGGAGTGGGAGGCCCCGGTGCATAACTGAGCAAGAGGACAAGTACATTAGAGTATCTAGTTTGAGAAAAGACGCCTCATAAGTCCTCAACTGGCAGCTTCTTTAAATAGTACCCGCAAAACACCAGTCTCAACGTCAACAGTGAAGAGGCGACTCTGGAGGCTGGCCTTCAAGGCAGAGTTCCTCTGTCCAGTGTCTGTGTTCTTTTGCCCATCATAATCTTTTATTTTTAATGGCCAGGATGAGATATGGCTTTTTCTTTGCAAATCTGTCTACAAGGCCAGCATCCCGGAGTCGCCTCTTCACTGTTGACGTTGACAGGTGACGTCAAGTGTCCTTGAGCACTACTAGTTTTATATTGTAATGTCCCCCCCATACACTGCTGCTACTCTCTGTTATCATCCATGCATAGTCACTTTAATAACTCTACCTACATGTGCATAATTACCTCAATTACCTCAACATTGACTCTGTACCGATACCCCATGTATATGGCCCCAATATAGTTATTTACTGCCGCTCTTCAATTATTTGTTATTCTTATCTAGGTTTTTCGGACTGGCTGCACATACACAGTGCTGTATATTCATCTAACTCCAATAGCAGTCAGTATACACAACAATAGTATATGGACACCCCTTCAAATTAGTGGATTCGGATATTTCAGCGACACCTGTAGCTGACAGATGTATAAAATCGAGCACACTGCCATGCAATCTCCATAGACAAACCTCGGCAGTAGAATGGCTCATAGTGAAGAGCTCAGTGACTTTATACGTGGCAATGTCATTGGATGCCACCTTTCCAACAAGTCAGTTTGTCAAATATTTGCCCCGCTAGTGCTGCCCTGGTCAACTGTAATTGCTGTTATTCTGAAGTGGAAAAATCTGGGAGCAACAAGGGCTCAGCCTCGAAGTGGTAGGCCACACAAGCTCACAGAACTGCACTGCCGAGTGCAAAAGTGCATAAAAATCATCTGTCCTCGGTTGCAACACTCACTACTGACTTCCAAACTGCCACACACAAGCCTGAGATCACTACACGCAATGTCAAGCGTCGGCTGAAGTGGTGTAAAGCTTGCCACCATTGGACTCTGAAGCAGTCTAAACGCATTCTCTGAAGTGATAAATCACACTTGCCAGGAAAATGCTACCTGCCCCAATGCATAGTGCCAACTGTAAAGTTTGGTGTAGGAAAAATAATGGTCTGAGGCTGTTTTTCATGGTTCGGGCTAGGCACCTTAGTTCCAGTGAAGGGAAATATTAACGCTACAACATACAATTACATTCTAGATGATTCTGTGCTTCCAACTTTGTGGCAACAGTTTGGGGAAGGCCCTTTCCTGTTTCAGCATGCCAATGCCCCCGTGCACAAAGTGAGGTCCATACTGAAATGGTTTGTCGAGATCAGTGTGGAAGAACTTGACTGGCCTGCACAGAGCCCTGACCTCAACCCCATCAGACACCTTTGGGATAGATTGGAACGCCGACTGCGAGCCAGGCCTAATCGTCCAACATTAGTGCCCGACCTCACTAATGCTCTTGTGGCTGAATGGAAGCAAGCCCCTGCAGCAATGTTCCAACATCTAGTGGAAAGCCTTCCCAGAAGAATAGAGGCTGTAATAGCAGCAAAGGGGGGAACAACTCCATAACAATGCCTGTGATTTTGGAACGCGATGTTCGACAAGCAGGTGTCCACATACTTTTGGTCATGTCGTGTACGTGCTGAATGTATTTCTATAAGTCCTGCAGCATCCTTTGCTGAATGGAGAGAAAATATATTGAAGACTGGAACACAGTGAGAAGGAGACAGCTATCATTCTGCTATTATAATGGGACTGTCATAGAACGAGAAAGTTGCACCACCCAATGTGTAAAACAATCTCCTCTAGTCCAGAAAGTTGCTGTTTCAAATCCTGATACATTGTGCACAATTAACTGGCAGCCGAAACACTCTAGCCTAGTTTTCTGTTCCCAGGTACCATCCCTTACCCTTGATCTGAAACAGCCCCAGGGCATTCCCTCTCTTCTACCCATGCCCAACATCACTCCATCATTACCACTGATGTATCCTTTAACTTCAGCTCATTAACCAGCTTTAATTATTCATTAGTCTTTCTGCTTGGTTAATTAAATTAAAGGTCCGGCTCATTGGGACTGACCCCACTGTTTTCCATTGGGAAAGAGAGAGGGAGGAGAGAGGGAGGAGGAAAAGAGAGGGAAGAGGGAGGGAGAGAGATAGAGATGCAGAGATAGGGGCTGGGGAAGAGAGAAATGGGAGAGAGAGAGAGAAAGAGATAGAGAGAGAGAGAGAGTAGAGCAATGAGGGATGAGTGGAGAGACAGAGGAGAGAGAAAGATGGAAGAAGGAGAATGAGAGAAGAAAGGGAGAGATAATGAAAAAGAGAAATAGGGCGGGCAGGGGGAGTGATAGGAGGTTAGTGAGGAAAGAGAGTGATGAGAGGAGATATTGGGAATGATTTAAAGTAGGTTGTGTGGGGAAACTGTGCCGGATACAATTGAGTGTGTGTGTGTGTGTGTGTGTGTGTGTGTGTGTGTGTGTGTGTGTGTGTGTGTGTGTGTGTGTGTGTGTGTGTGTGTGTGTGTGTGTGTGTGTGTGTGTGTGTGTGTGTGTGTGTGTGTGTAGTTGGGATCACTGTTGACCCATCTTATTGTTGTGTGAGTTTCACCCTGCAGCGCAGAAAGCAGTAATACTATTGGATGTATATTAGCATCAGAGAGTGTGTGTGTGTGTGTGTGTGTGTGTGTGTGTGTGTGTGTGTGTGTGTGTGTGTGTGTGTGTGTGTGTGTGTGTGTGTGTGTGTGTGTGTGTGTGTGTGTGTGTGTGTGTGTGTGTGTGTGTGTGTGTGTGTGTGTGTGTGTGTGTGTGTGTGTGTGTGTGTGTGTGTGTGTGTGTGTGTGTGTGTGTGTGTGTGTGTGTAAGCAGGGTTAGGTAGGTTACATTCTAAATGTAATCCGTTACTAGTTAAAAATTGTAATCAGTACCATAACTATTGGATTACCCTCAGTAACATAAGACAAAAAGGATCCATCAAATG